>NW_020837955.1:32087154-32134914 GCF_003676395.1 Aethalodelphis obliquidens | reverse complement strand
GGACTCCCAACCACTGCGCCACCAGGGAAGCCCAAGACCGTATTTTTTTCAACCCCAAATGCCCTGGAGGTGTTGAGGAATTGAACCCATGGAAGACTTTTGTATTTCCTAATTGCTCCCTTTGAGAGCCTTAGCTTTGACCAGGATGATTCCAGGCTGTAGCAGTGCTTTCTGCCCATCCTCCCTGCAGACACGGGAGTGCAGTGCAAAAGCAGGTTTATTTTTTCCTGTACTTCTTTATTTCTCCCAAGGTGTCGTAAAAAGTTCTATTCCTGTCTTGCCAACTATTGCACTTCCTGTTCCTATTCTCAGTTCCCTATTCTTCTAAACATCCCTGGTAGAAATGGTACAAATGACTGAGATTGAAATCCTCATAGTTCCTCCAAGCAACACAAAAATAAGTTTACATGTAGCAGAATTGTACAAGAGGACCAAAGATTTGTGGTGGTATCACTGAAATAACAGTAATTCTTAATTTTTTGGAAGTTGTGTTTCATTTGAGAACCTGATGAATGTTATAGATCCTTTTCTCAGAAATACATACATACATACTTACAATTGTACATACAAGTTCAGAGGGTTCATGAACTATAGGTTAAGGGCCTCTGATAGAATACGTTTACGGAACTCTCCTAAGTTATAAGATTTAGGTACTGGAGGGTGAGGAGTATTAGAGATTCTCACGCCTATGAATTTGTTATTAAAAATGAATGAAATTTGTTATTAAAAATGTTATTAATTTATGATACTGTGTCAGCACAAAGTCTATTAGGGATTGCCAAGGAGGATCATCTGGTGTTTGCTAAGAGTGGTTTGAGACCATTAGCTTTTTAATGAAAGTACACGGATGTACAATTAGAAAAACGAGAATTAGCTGAAGTTAGCTAAAAGGGGGGAAACTGTGTGCTTTAAACTAATATTTTCAAAATGCCAGGATTTGGGCTTCCCTGGTGGCGCAGTGGTTGAGAGTCCACCTGTCAATGCAGGGGACACGGGTTTGTGCCCCGGTCTGGGAAGATCCCAAATGCTGTGGAGCGGCTGGGCCCGTGCGCCATGGTCGCTGAGCCTGCGCGTCTGGAGCCTGTGCTCCGCAACGGGAGAGGCCACAACAGTGAGAGGCCCGCTTACTGCAAAAAAAAAAAAAAAAAAAATGCCAGGACTTTAAAAAAAACCCGAACAAATCACTGTCCCCTCCCCCACCTTGTGCTGCCTCCGCCCTTTCCCCTCTCCAAAAATTCTGATATATTCAGCAGTGGCTGGAGGGGTCCTGGGCTATGGGCAGCTAGAGTTCTACTTATAGGAATCTCGGGAGAGGGACAGTGACTAGGGGGTACTAATTCTATCCCAAGGGTCATAACCAGGTGCAAAAGCTACCCCTTAAGCTGGCAGGGGTAGAGTGGATCTCTGGTGCTCATCTGAAGGAGACAGGATTAAGGGACACAGATTGGGACCTGAGAGGGGTTACTGAGTTGTCTTCTGGCCAGTGACTCTCAGGGTCTATGTCAGGGAGATAAAATTTAAAGTAAGTTCAGAGAAGTTGCAGGACTACTGAGAACTTGGCATTACCCTTATCTTGGTGTTAGTAGGTTCCAGATGTTAGGGTAATCAATGAAATGCAAAAGTCGAGCTGCTTTTCTTCTGCTTACCTGCAAATTTTCTTCTCTCCTCCAATTTGCGTGACATTTTGGAAGTATATTTTAATATGGTAGTTAAATGGCTCAGCCATTTACCAGCTATGTGACCATTGCAAGTTATCTAGCTGCTCAGCTTCTCATCTATAAAATGGAGACAATAATATTACATACTTCATAGGGTTACTGTGAAAATTAAATGAAATAATGGATGTAAGGTATTTAGTATAGCACTTGTTGCCTAGTGAGCAGCTAATAAATGTTCACCATGTTTTTAGTTGTTTGGGCATCTACACTTCCCTACTAGGCTGACTATGAACTTCCGAAAGTGAGGATTTGTCCTGATGTATCCTACTTTTACTATAGAACTTACGTAAAATAGGCTTTTAGAAATATTTTTTTGAATGAATGAATGGAGGAATGAATGAGAGAATGAATGAAGTTGGTTGAAAAATAGGTGTTTTGAATTAACTTGGACAGGTGTCTTCAGGCTTTCCATATGTACACTAGATCCTGTGACTGGACTCTTCCTTCCCTTGTCTTTGCATGGCTGCTGACCATTTCTCATCTTTTAGCTGTCACCTTGGTGTAACCTCTTTAGAAAGACCTTTTATAATGACCTCTATCCAAATGAGCTTCCTTGTCCCTGGACCCACTGGTTACATTTCCTACCACTACCCTTTGTTTATAGCATTTATATTTTATAATTTATACTATAAAATACATAATTATATAGTTATTCAGTTTTTAAATTTGTTTTTTGTCTCTTTTCCACTACACAATAAACTATGACAACAGAGAACTATTTTCTTCATTAATCCATGGAGGGACAACATTGTCTAATGGGCAGAACTAGGATTTGAACCCATGCAGTCTGACTCCAGGGCCTGTCTGCTTTCAAATCCTGGCTTTGTCATGTATTAGCTATGTGACCTAAGACAAGTTGTTTAACCTCTGATCTTAGTTTTCTCATCTTCAAATTGGGGATAATAATTATACCTTCCTCACTGATACTGCCCTTTAGACCCAGGCAACTAAGGCTCCTGCCCTGGACCTTGTGCTTTAGAAGATAACTTTCTTCTGGCTATGTCTCACCCCATGGGCAAGCAGTTCAATTCCTGTATCTGCCTCTTCTAGACCATACTTCTGATACTTGAGATCCCAGGACTCCCTACCCAAATAGCTCTGAGCAAGCTTCCAGAGCTAGCTGGGCTTTTCCCCAGGTCCATCCTCCCAAAGCTAGTCTGTGTCTCTGGTGTGTGTACCCAGAGACCTTATGGTAGGTAACTAAGGATCTGCTGTGTGTAGAGTGGGAAGGTGGACACAGCTTGGATGTTTGGGTCAAGGTGTCTACACCAATTGATGCAAGGCTCCTTGTGTGACGAAAGATATGCTGTAGGTGGGGAGAGAAGGGAGGTAGGCTAGAGTCCTCTATTTTACCCTTGCTTCTCTAACCTGGCAAATGTTAGAGACAGGCCAGTACCTCCTGTGAGGATTAAATGAGACATTACATGTAAAGCCTTTAGAAAATGCCTAATATACCATAAAGTGCTCAATAAATATTAGCTATTATTATTATATCTCCGTTGGCTTAGCACAGGGCCTAGTTTATAATAGGTATTTAATAAGTTATTTTTTGAATGAATGAATAGATGAATGATTGAACTATTAACAACTCGTTAATTGGGGTACTTTCTTGGTTCTCTTGTTAGGTAAAATCAGCTGTGTATTTGAACTAAAGCTTTCTTCATTTATTGTAGTCATGATTAGTTGAAAGTAAGAAATTCTGGCTTGATATTCATAGTTAACTATTAATTGCAAACTTCTTATCAGGAAAAAGATCTTAGGTGTTAATTTCACAGAATGATAGTTCTCAGAAAGGGCCTGCCTCTTATTTAAGCTAACAAATTATTATCTTTCACAAGAAAAACAGGAGGGATTTGAATTTATGTACTATTAGATGTGTTCCCTGTTAGCTCAAATACATTTGCAATGACGTGTACAACAGTAGGATTGACAAGAGGTTTCTAGACCTCAGGATAACTCCAGTGGTTTTCTGGCAGCATGGAGGACCTTAGCATAAAAAAGAAAGGATCTGATGCTCAATTTCAGTAAATCTGGAGTAGTGAGCTGAGAGCCAAGAGGGGAACTTCACTTCCACACCAAACTCTTGCATCCACTCAGGGTGCTGCAGATAGTGGGACCTGATGTCAAGGACTTGAGCTGCCCATTCCCTCCCACAAAGAGAATCTGTCTCTCATTTGCTTGCCAGAATATGGAGACTTCCTTTTCACTATTAGAGATAGCTTTGAAAGTATAAATGCCTCTTGGAAAAGGGGACTTAAAACTCATGATAAAAAATTAAATGACTGAAATTAACAATTTTGGCAGTAATTTTGGTGGGAATACAGAAGGTGAGGGGAAAAAAAAAGAAAGAAGAGAAAGGCATATGGAGGAGGAGAAAAGCGTAGAGCAAGAGTCAGTAGGGAGCTCAGAGAAAATCTCCAATGGCTGCAGTATTTTTTTTTTTTTTTTTTGCGGTACGCGGGCCTCTCACTGTTGTGGCCTCTCCCGCTGCAGAGCACAGGTTCCGGACCCGCAGGCTCAGCGGCCGTGGCTCACGGGCCCAGCCACTCCGCGGCATGTGGGATCCTTCCGGACCGGGGCACAAACCCGTGTCCCCTGCATTGGCAGGCGGACTCTCAACCACTGCGCTACCAGGGAAGCCCCAATGGCTGCAGTTTTATACCAGAATGTGAAGTTTTGAAATTCCTTAGTTCTAGCAATAGGCTTTGATTTAAACAAGAAAAAAAAAAAAAAAGACAGAATAGACACACAAAATGTACTTCATGTATCCATTTAGTGGTGGTTTGCAGCCATTTAACTAACACGTGTGGTATTGACTTCAGCGTCCATTATGGGCATCAACTCAGCAGCCTGTATTTTTTTTTTTTTTTTTTTTGCAGTTTGATTTTCAAGACTTTCCCATAGCTTTTAGTACTGTTTTTTGGACTCATCTTCATTAAGGATTTTAAAAGCAAAGGTCTTTGCTTACACTGAAAGTGCTACTTTTCCTAGCATCATAGTTCCTTGCTAATGGGTTTCTGAATACCATTTTCATTATTTAATTTTTGTAGAACTCTACTTCCTTTATTATTATGTTTGCCTTTGTTAATATGTACAATCTGTTGGCTACATATTGCTAGGCTTTAAATATTTTTCCTGTTTACCATTAATAGAAAATGGTTGCTGATTCATTTGCTTTGCAGAATAAATCACTAACCTCATCCATGCCCAACAGAAAAATGGCATGTATTATTTCCTATTATCCTCACTAGCTGTTTCGCTCTGATCTCTCTCTTTTCCTCTATACTGGTGAAGATATAATGTTCTTTGCTTATGGAGAGGAAACAAGCAGAATGGTAAGGCTGCTTAGACTTTACAAATTTGATAGTAATCATTTACCTACTTCATAATAGTAATGTATATAACACCTGACAGTTTACTGACCTTCACTTATATTATCTTGTTTGAATCCTGGAGGGTTGTCCTATTTATTATCCCATTTTACAAATGTGACCTATACAAGGTCATGATCAGTAAGTGACTGAGGCCACTCCTTCTTTCCTTAATCAGGCTCAAGTCTTTTCCATCTTAAGACCCAAAATCCCTTTCTCAGTCCCAAAGGGTTTTAGCTATAACCCTTTTTTTCCCCCCTTCAGAGCTCAGCTGCTTGAGAGTGATCTGTACCCCTTTTCCCATTTCCTCATGTCCCATTCATTCTTCAGTTCACTGAAATCCAACATTGGTGTCCACCACTGTACTGGACTGACTTGGTAAAGGGCATTGCAACCTTCTGGTTGCTAAGTGCACGAGTACTTTCTAGTCTTCCTTTTACTTGAGTCCTCTGTGGTATTTGACACTATCGGTTATTCCTGCCTTCTCACAACTCTTACCTTGGCTTCGGGGACATCACCATCTTTGGATTTTCTCCTGCCTGTCTATCAATCTCAGGTCTCTTCAGCAACTCCTTTTCCTATGCTTTTTCCTTAAATAATGAGATCCTCAGAATTCCAGCTTCCACATACCCCACTGTCCTTTTTCTTCCCTTTTCTTCTCATCCTGGAGCAATTTTATCCATTTCTTACTGTTTCCACTGTAGGTAGATGACTTTTTAAAATTTTTTAAACTATTACAGATGTTTTCAAACATAGAAGTAGAGATAATAGTTTAATTAATGCCCATAGACCCATTACTCAGTTGCAACAATTACTGACATTTTGTGCATCTTATCATTTCACTTGTAAATACTTCAAATCCATTTCATAAAGGCTTTTAAAAATCATAACCACCATGCCATTTTATACCTAAGCAGAATTAACAATAATAATTTAATATCATCTATTACTTCCTAAATTTCTATGATTGTCTCAAAGATACCTTTTTATAGTTGCTTTGTTTGACTCCAGATTCAAATGAGTTGATGGCTCTTAAATGAGTCCCCGTTTCTAATCCTGCCTGTCAGGCCTCTCTCTTGGGCTGTAAACCCAGGTATCTAGCTGACCTTTGATACTTTTATTTGGAGACCTCAAAGGTGTTTCAGACTCTTTATGTCTCTAACTTCCTTTGTCCCTAAAAGCTGATCCTCATCTTGTGCGTTACTTGTCCACCCAGTTGTTCATGCCTGAAACCTGGGGTTCATCTCATTCACTTCCTATATCCAATATGTTACCAAATACTGCCAATTCTGTCTCCTAAATGTCTTTTCAGTCCATCTTTCCATCCTCCCTGCTGTCTTAGTTTAGGCCATCATTTTCCCCCAGATGTCAGCAACAGCCTCCCAAATATTCCCCTATTTCTAGTCCTGCCTCCAAATATTCTTTCCATTACAGCCAGGGACCTTTCTAAAGTGTAAATCTGGTCATATCACTCCTCTACTTAATCTCTTAAAAAGCTCCCCATTGTTTTCAGGATAAATTTTAAAGTACAAGGCTTTCAAAACTCAGTGCTTGCTAACATATCCAGCTCCATTTCCCCCTTTCTCTCCTGATGCTGTAATTCTAGCCATACATTCCTCTGTTACTCTATGCCCTTTCTCACCTTGGGCCTATCCATATGCTCCTTCTACAGTAATGCTCTTTTATTTTCCTCTTCCAACCCTTTCCTCATTGATTTAAGTCCTCGTCTTTACATCTTTGCTTAAACAACACTTTTGGGAAGTCTTCCCTCATGCCCCAAGCCTGAGTGAGTGCCTGCTCTCAGGATGCCTGGAGTACTCAGGGGTACTCAGTTCTAGCTCCTTTTGTAACATTTATGCCACAGGTTTCTAAATGCTTATTTGATATCTTATTTGTGGTTATAGTCTATGTCAAGCATAGTGTCTGTTATCAGGCAAATGCTGAAATATTAGTTGAAAGAATGAAGCAATGGTTCTTCTAAGTCCCAAGTTCTTTCTAGTATACCACTAACTTAGTGTTGTAGATATTGTCTGATAGCCATTGCTCTAGCTTCTAGGCCTTAGAAAATTCAGTTGAATTTTCAGAAGATAGTTGAAACAGAGAAAAATGGTAGTGTAGGGTAAAGTTTGTAAGCTTGTTCCTGTCTTAGAGCTAACTACTCACTTGCCTTGGAATATTTTCACCTAGTTGATTCCTTGTTGTTTAGACTTAACTGTAAATATCACCCCTCAGAAGGGCATTTCCTGACCACACTGACTAATGTAATCACGTGGTTACTATCACATGTCCTAGTTTTAATTCTCTGCATAGCTCTTATTGCTGTTTCTTTATTGTTCTTTTGTGTCTCTCTTTCCCCAAAGGTGACAAGGGACCTTGTCTATCCTGTTCATTGCTGCAGAGTAGGTACTCTCTCAGTATATGTTGAATTAATGGAAAAATGAATGAATGAATGACTGCTATAGAAGTTGAGGTGATACACTTTCAGGACGGATAAGGGAAAATGACAAGCTTACTTCCTAAGGGGTAAATTTTCTCAAAAGTAAACAAACCCTTTGTGGGTCCTGTTATTAGTTAGACATGAGATCTTGTGTTCAACCTTTTTCTGTGCCATTCCTAATTTTCCTTTTCTTAAGGGTATGTGGAGAGGTTTTTGATGGATGCTCTCCATTGGACCACTCTGTACAGTAGCCGAGACATGGAAACCACCAGTGTCCATCAACAGATGATTGGTTTAAGAAGATGTGGCACGCGCACATACACACACACACACACACACACACACACACACTGGAATATTACTCAGCCATAAAAAAGTATGAAACGTTGCCATTCGCAGCAACATGGATGACCTAGAGAATATCATATTCAGTGAAGTAAGCAGACAGAAAGACATATGATGTCATTTATTTGTGGAATCTAAAAAATGATACAGATGAATCTATATACAAAACAGAAACAGACTGATAGACATAGAAAACAAACTCAAACTTACGGGTACCAAAGGGGAAAGGAAGTGGGGGAGGGATAAAGTAGGAATATGGGATTAACATCTGTTAATATACATAAAATAGAAAAGCAACAAGGATTTACTAAATAGCACAGGGAACTATATTCAGTATCTTATAATAACTTATAATGGAATCTGAAATTGTATATATATAATAACTTATAATGGAATCTGAAAAAGTATATATATTCAGTTCCATATATATATGGAACTGAATCACTATGTTGTACACTTGAAACTGACACAATATTGTAAATCAACTGTACTTCAGTGAAAATAAGTAAATATGCCAGCACCATTTGTTGAAAATGTCTATCCTTTCTTCTCTGCATTGCCTTTGTCAAAAATCAGTTGTCTGTATGTGTGTGGATTTATTTCTATTCTGCTCTATTGGTTAATTTGTTTATCTTTATGCCAATATCACACTGATTTAATTACTGTAGCTTTGTAAGTCTTGAAAAAAAGGTAGTGTTAGCCCTCCAACTTTCTTTTGACGATTCTAGATCTTTTTCAGTTCCATGTGAATTTTAGAATCAGCTTGTCAACTTCTGTAATGATTTTAACTGAGATTACGTTGAACTTATGTAGATCAGTTTGGGGAGAATTGACATCTTAACAATATTGGGTTTGACATCTTCGATTCACCTTTGCTGCGAGTGGGGCTACTCTCCATTGTGGTGCACAGGCTTCTCACTGCGGTGACTTCTCTTGTTGAGGAGCATGGGCCCTAGGCCCGCGGGCCCTAGGCGTGCGTGCTTCAGTAGTTGTGGCACGCGGGCTCAGTAGTTGTGGCCCACGGGCTCTAGAGTGCAGGCTCAGTAGCTGTGGCGCATGGGCTTTGTTGCTCCACGGCATATGGGATCTTCCCGGACCAGGTCTCGAACCCGTGTCCCCTGCATTGGCAGGTGGATTCTTAACCACTGCGCCACCAGGGAAGCCTGAGAACGTTTTTTCTATTGTCAGCATTTAGCAGTATAAATGTCACTCTCAGTACTACCTTACCTGTCCCACATATTTTGATAAGTTGTATTTTTATACAGAAAAAATTTAAGATACCTATTACATCATAGAATTTTCAGTACCTAGACGAATAGTCCCTAGTTTCCTCAACTGTGGCCCCTCTCCTTTATAACTCTCTTAAATCATGGTACCTAGAACATAGAATTCTGGATTAGTCTGGCCATTGAATAATAGAACAGGAATGCCTGTTCATTCCTTTTTTGTTCATTAATTTATTAAGTCATTCATTCAACAAATATTTACTGAATTCCTATACCAGGCATTGTGCTGGTTAGGAGTACAGAGATGATTAAGATGGGCATATTCCCTCTTCTCATGGCACTGTCTGGCAGGGAAGAGAAATATTTAAACAAATAATTTCAAGGGTGACTACTATCTCCTATGTTACAGAAAATCCACTGCCATTAACAAAAGCTAGGTTAAAATGCCATTAGTTTTTGGACTTCCCTGGTGGTACAGTGGTTAAGACTCTGCACTCCACTGCAGAAGGTATGGGTTTGATCCTTGGTCAGGGGAACTAAGATCCCGCATGCTGCAAGGCCAAAAAAACCAAAAAAACAAACCATTAGTTTTTTGTTTTTGTGTTGTTTTTCAACAAGTTCTGCCATTTTTTTTACCCTATTTTTAAAATCTCTGTTTGTCTTTAAACTAGGATGATCCAAAACTGGTCTGTACCCTACAGGCTATACCAATTGCTTAAAGCTGACTTCTTTCTGATTGGTTAGGGCTTGTTTAAATATTTTGAATATCCTCCCTGGCCTAACTATGACTGCAAATATCTCTGTCTTCCCCTTTCCATCGACCGTTCTTTTAGAATACAATCTGAGCCCATAACAGAGTAGCACCTTAGATTTGGGTAGACTGATCAACTTTTTAAGAGTTCTCTGTCAGTTAAGCCTTTTGATCCTCACCAAAATGCTGGGCAGTTACAACCCCAACTGACAGATGAGGAAGTAGAGATTCAGAGAGGCTAAGTGACTCTCCCAGTTGGGAAAATTTTTTTTAAAAAGTATACAAGTTCCTACACTCCCACCTAAGGCCTTTACTCTTGCCTCAATCTCACTGCCTTTTCATAACTGACCATTAAATATGTTTTAAAGAGGGCAAAGTCCAACTGTAGAGGAGATCTGCCTGTCTGAAGCATGATTATTAGTGGTGATGGTTGGGTATTACCTGGCATGCATGTGTTAGGTTTACAGTAAAGAATGCCTACATTTTATTAACTGTCCTCTTAGATATATTAGTGACTATCACACCTGAATTACAACAAAGAAGCACTAGAGAAAATTCAATGTGGGCGGCAAAATTCTTTGAAGAATAACTAGTTATAATTGGGGAGTCTGAACACATTTCAGAGTTGCACGTTTAATATGCAGTATGGTTAATTGCACTGTAATTACAGTATTTTAGAATGGCATGCTAAGTGTTTAATCCTTTTCAGGTTTTCCCTCCAATCAGTGGTCTGCCTTCATTTTCCAGATTGATGAAGTCTGCCTCAGAGAAGGGGGTAGGTAACAAGATGGTGCCGATGTGTCTAATCAACTGGGAAAGTTGTAAAATGAATCTTTCCTATCTGGCACTTATATTTAATCATAGTTATGTTCTCTTTATGAATGAGTGTTGATTAGTTAGTTGTAAGAATATGAAAACAATAAGAGCTTTTTTACCCAGATAAGTTATGCTAGAGTCATTATTTGGGTCTGATTGAGTTGATGGGGATATTTACATTACCTCAGCACATAGCTCCACTTAATCTTATTCATAATGTTAATTATATACTCCAAGAGTTACTGTCATGCACTTGTTTATGGTGTTTACTCTTAGGATTTGTTTGTACATGTGTTTATTGTATGGTTCCCCTCTCTTCCACCGGACTATGCCCCTTTCGTAGTTGCAGAAGGCATTTCCACTAAGAGAAACCTGATCTTCAGGAGTTTGTTCCCACTGATTTGATGACAGCTAACTCAAGGAAGGCAACTCAATTCTGTTTCAGAGAGTTGGTTAACACTATACCATTGAACTGACTTTTAGTCGTTTTCTTTTCATTAATTAATTAATTAATGGCTGTGTTGGGTCTTTGTTGCTGCACGTGGGCTTTCTCTAATTGTGCGAGTGGGGGCTACTCTTCATTGCGGTGTGCAGGCTTCTCATTGCGGTGGCTTCTCTTTGTTGCGGAGCATGGACTCCAGACACATGGGCTTCAGTAGTTGTGGCACATGGGCTCAGTAGTTGTGGCTCGCGGGCTCTAGAGCGCAGGCTCAGTAGTTGTGGCGCACGGGCTTAGTTGCTCCGTGGCATATGAGATCTTCCCAGACCAGGGCTCGAACCTGTGTCCCCTGCATTGGCAGACAGATTCTTAACCACTGCGCCACCAGGGAAGTCCCTTTAGTCTTTTTTTCTACCTTCATGTATTTGCATATGCTTTTTCAGTGTCTGGAGTTTCTTTCTCTGCATATTCCCTGCAAACTGCAGTTCATCTTTCAAAATCTGCCTTGAAATTCCATTCCTCAAGAAAGCATGCCCTAATTCTACCAAAGAGAGTGAATCATTGCCTCCTTTATCTCAGTTACTGTCTCTGAACATTAATGCCATCACAGACCCATCATACTGTACAGGTTTCCCCCTGACTATTCGAAAGCAGAACATTCCTATGAAACCTTTCCTAAGCTGAAATGGTGGAAGGTAAAAAAGCAATTACCTTAGGACACATCTTGCTAACGTATGCACAAAATATATCAAGATAAAGCACAGTTGCTCACATACAGAGTTCAAAGCTATGGCAACTTGATGCTAAGATGCTGAGTATAGTTCCCAGGGAAGGAGCTTGACAGTGCCACTTTGCAGCAGCTTGGGGCTTGCTGCAAAACAAACATTGAACACTATTTTTGCCTTTTACCCCTTCATAAAAGTGAAACCAGGTCCTAAAGTAGGTCTTCTGTAAAAATGAAGTGTTGTAAAATGAACTTTCGAAAAGTAGTGGATACCTGTATTGCAGCTATCTTTTGATACGTTTGCTTTAATTAACAGATTGGTGTGTCTGAGAGTGAGGGCCATAGTGTATTCATTTCTCTTATTACCCAGGTCTAACAGTGTCTGCTTCATAGCTGGTGTTTAATAATTTCTCAGTGTTGAATGACGTAGATTATTCTTTTTAAAATCTTTTTTTTCATATTTAAAGACTATTTTTTAGAACAGTTTTAGGTTCACAGCAAAATTGAAAGGAAGGTACAGAGGTTTCTCATGTACCTTCTGTCCCAACATATGCATAGCCTCCCCCATTATCAACCTCTCACACCAAAGTGGAATATTTATTACAACTGATGAATGTTTGCTGACACATTGGAATCACCCGAAGTCCATAGTTTACATTATGGTTTACTCTTGGTGTTGTACATTCTATGGGTTTGGACAAAAGTATAATGACATGTATCCATCATTCTAGTATCATACAGTATCATTCACTTCCCTAGATTTTTAAAAAGTGAGATATAATTGACATATATATTCGTTTTAGGTGTACAACATAACGATTCAATATTTGTATGTATTGCAAAATGATCACCACAATGTCTAGTTAACATCCATTACCATACATAGTTACACAATTTTATTTTTTAAATAATTTTTCGAGATACTTACATAGCATAAAATCACTCTTTTAAAGTATACAGTTTTAAAGTGGTTTCTAATATATTCAAGAAGTTGTGGAAATGTCATTCCTATCTAATTTCAGAGCACTTTCATCACTACAAAAAGAAACCTCATACCCATTCCTCATTCCCTCCTACCACCAGCCCTTGGCAACCACTAATCTAATTTTGGTCTCTGATTTGCCATTAGTGGACATTTTATATAAATGGAATCATACAGTGTGTGTCTTCTTAGCATAATGTTTTCAAGGTTATCCATGTTATAGCATGTATCAGTACTTCATTCCTGTCCAAATACCATTCCATCATATGGACATATATTTTGTTTATCTATTTACCAATTGATAGACATTTGGGTTGCTTTTACTTTTTGACTGTTATGAATAGTGCTGCTACTAACATTCATATACAACTTTTTGAACATATGTTTTTAATTGTCTTGGGTATATACATAGAAGTGAAATTTCTGGGTCATATGGTAACTCTGTTTAACTTTTTGAGGGGCTGCCAAATTGTTTTCCAAAATGGCTACACCATTTTACATTCCCGCTGACAATGTGTGAGGGTTCCAATTTCTCCACATATTCCCCAACACTTGTTATTGTCTGTCTTATTGATTACAGCCACCTTAGTGAGCATGAAGTGGTATCTCATCGTGGTTTTGATTTGCGTTTACCTAGTGACTAATGATTTTGCACACCTTTTCATGTGCTCATTGGCCATTTTTTTCTTTTTTTTTTTTTTGCGGTACGTGGGCCTCTAACTGCTGTGGCCTCTCCCGTTGCGGAGCACAGGCTCCGGACGCGCAGGCTCAGTGGCCATGGCTCACGGGCCCAGCCGCTCCGCGGCATGTGGGATCCTCCCGGACCGGGGCACGTACCCATGTCCCCTGCATCGGCAGGCGGACTCTCAACCACTGCGCCACCAGGGAAGCCCTCTTGCCTTTTTTTGATATGACATTCCAACATGTAGTTTTTTGGTATTCTATTTGGCATTCTCTCAGCTTCCTGTTCTACAGTTTGGTGTTTGTCATTAATTTTGGGAAATTCCCAGTCATTATTACTTCAAATATTTCTTAGATTGTTTTCTCTCTTCTCCTGGTATTTCAGTCACATGAATATTAAACCTTTGGTAATCGTTCCACATTTCTTGGATACTGTGTTCCTTTGTTTTCATTTTTTTCCTCTTTGCTTTTCAGTTTGGGAAGTTTCTGTTAACATATCTTCAAGCTCATTGATTCTTTCCTCATTTGTGTCCAGTTTGTTCATCAAAGAGGCATTCTTCATTTCTCTCTTTTTTAAAAAAATATTTATTTATTTATTTGGTTGCCCTGCATCTTAGTTGCGGCAGGCGGGCTCCTTAGTTGTGGCATGCAAACTCTTAATTGCAGCATGCATGTGGGATCTAGTTCCCTGACCAGGAATTGAACCCGGGCCCCCTGCATTGAGAGTGTGGAGTTGTAATCACTGCACCACCAGGGAAGTCCCCATTCTTTATTTCTGTTAAAATATTTTTTATTTCTAGCATTTCTCTTGGAATCTTTCTTAGAGTTTCTGTCTCTATGCTTACGTTGCTCATCTGTTCTTGCATGTTGTCCACTTTTTTCCTTAGATCCCTTAGCATATTATTCATAGTTACTTTAGGTCTGAAATTTTTAAAACTTTGCCATATCCAACTCCAGTTCTGATGATTACTCTGTCTCTTTAAGCTGTGTTTTTTTATCTTTCAGGATGCCTTGTAATTTTTTGTTTAAACCTGTACATGATGTACTGGGTAAAAAGAACTGAAGTAAATAGGCCTCTACTGTGAAGTTTTATGTTTATTTGGCTAGGAATTAGGCTGTGTTTACTGTTTGCTGTAGCCGTAGGTGTCAGAGGCTAAATTTTCCTCTGGTGACCTTGTTTTTGTCTCTTCTGTGTCTTCGGGTTTCTATAAAGACTTCTTCTTAAATAAGGTCTGAGACATGCAATTCTTTCCATTGTAATCCCCTGTTATTATATAGAAGTCCTATAGATGTAGTGGTAAAGTTTAAGGGGAAGGGATGCATTCTATAGACCTATGATTGGACCTCAGTCTTTTAGCAAACCTGTACCCCTGGGCTGTAACCTTACAAATTATTTCTCAGTTTACTCCCTCTGGTGAGATGAGAAGACTGGAGTTGGTTATTTCCCTTATGCCACATGAAGGGGCTGGTGTTTTTCTTTCCCTGTGTGGGAGACTGGACGAGGCCTCAATTGGGTATTTCCGTTCTCTTGGTTGTTAGGCTTTGGTAAAATCTCAGTAAAATAGTTTCTCTTGAAGACAGGCCTTTTTAAGGATAACAGTATTCTCTGGGTATATTTCAAAATGGCTACCATTGTGGTTGGAAAAGATACTTGATACGATTTCAATCTTCTTAAATTTGTTAAAACGTTTTGTGGCTGAAAACATGATATATCCTGGAGACACTTGGTCATGTTGTGTAATCCCCGTAATGTTCTGTTGGATTAGCTGCTAATATTTAGTTGTGGACTTTTATATCTGTATTCACAAGGGTTATTGGTCTATAATTTTCTTTTCTTGTGATGTCTTTATCTGGCTTTGATATCATAGTAATGCTGACTTCATAGAATGAGTTCGGAAGTTTTCCCTTGTTTTCTATTTTTTGAAAGAGTTTAGAAGAATTGGTGTTAATTGTTCTTTAAATATTTGGTAGAATTCACCAGTGAAGGCATCTGGTCCTGGACTTTTCTTCGTTGGAAGGTTTTTGATCACTGATTCAGTCTCTTTACTTGTTATGAGTCTATTGAGATTTTCTATTTCTTCTTCAGTCTACATCATTTGTGTGTTTCTAGAAATTTGTCCATTTCATCTATGTTTTCTAATTTATTGGTGTATAATTATTCATATTATTTTCTTATAATCCTTTTCATTTTTGTCATGTTGGTAATAATGTCTCCACTTTCATTTCTGATTTTATTTTCATCATCTCTCTTTATTAGTTTAGCTAAAGATTTGTCAATTTTGTTGATATTTTCAAAGAAATAACTTTTGATTTCATTGATTCTATTGTGTGTTATTGTACTTATCTCCATTCTAATCTTCATTATTTCTTTCCTTCTGCGAACTTTGGGTTTATTTTACTCTTCTTTTCCTATTTTCTCAAGGTGTAAAGTTAGCCATTTGCAGCTTATAAATTTCCCTGTGAGTGCTACCTTCACTGCACCCCAGAAGTTTTGGGGTGTTATATTTTTGTTTTTAATCCTTTCTGTTCTGATTTCCCTTGTGATTTCTTCTTTGAACCTTTGGTTATTGAAGAGGGTGTTGTTTAATATCTATATATTTGTGAATTTTCCAGATTTCCTTCTATTACTGATTGCTAATATCATGCCGTTATGGTTGAAGAAAATACTTTGTATGATTTGTACGATTTTATGATTTTAATCTTTTAAAGTTTATTGAGACTAAATTCTTGGCATAACATAGTATCTATCCTGGAGAATATTCCACGTGCACTTGAGAAGAATGTGAATTGTGCTCTATAGTTTGGAGTGTTCTATACATGTCTGTTATATCTATTTTGTGTATAGTGTTGTTTAAGCCCTCTCTATCCTTATTAATCTTCTATCAGAATTTTGTATCCATTATTGAAAGTGAGGTATTGTAGTCTCCAAGTATTATTGTTGAGCTGTCTATTTCTCCCTTCAATTCTGTCAATGTTTCCTTCATATATTTTGGGAGTTGTTTGTTTGCTGTATATGTGTTTATAATTGTTATATATTCTTGATGAACTGACACTTCTGTGAATATATAATGTCCTCCTTTGTCTTTTGTAACAGTTTTTGACTTACGGTCTGTTTGTCTGAAATTAGTATAACCACCCAAGTTCTCTTTTGGTTACTATTTGCATGGAATATTTTTTCATTGTTTTATTACTTTCACCTATTTGTGTCTTTTTATATTGTTGAGTGTTGAATTTTGTTGTAATCCTTTAATGATTACAACATTAAATAAGAAGTCTGCCATCACTTTTATTGTTGTTCTACTGCATGTAATATGCATGTTTCTTTGGCTGCTTTTAAGACCTGATTGTTATATTTAGTTTTTAACAGTTTGACTATGATATGCCTAGGAGTGGTCCTTGTATTTCTGCTGCACTATTTATAAAGAGACAAATACTAGTAACAACTCAAATGTCTTAAGAATTTGAGAATAGCTAAATATTCATTGATACAATGGAGCGGCATTGAGTAAATATGTAGATTATATTGGTACAAGATAAAGTATATATGAAATAAAGTTTAGTAAAAAGTAGAATGTATATATATACAAAGATTTGAAAAAGGAAAAATGTTTATACAAGAAACATAAATTTAATAGAGTTATGTAAGTAGTTTTTTAAGGTAAAAGTTTTCTTCCTCTGAAAACCTATTTTTTATAACAGATTTTTGAGATATAGTTCACATATCACAAAATTTTCCCATGCAAAGTATACACTTAAAGTATACAATCTAATGGTTTTGAATATGTTCATGGAGTTGTTCAACCATCACCACAATCAATTTTAGAAAAAGTTTACCACCCCAGCAAGAAACCCCATACCTTCTAGCAGTTACTTACCATTCCCCCAACACCCACAGCCCTAGACAACCACTGATTAACTTTCTCTCTCTGTGGATTTGCCTGTTCTGGACATTCTACATAAATGGAGTCATACAGTGTCTAGTGTTTTCTGACTGGCTTTTTCACTTAGCATAATGTTTTCAAAGTTTATCCATGGTGTAGCATGTATCAAAACTTTCTTTTTTATTGTTAAGTAATGTTCCAATGTTATCATTTTTATATCATAATTAACATTATAGTAAAGCCTTTTAGGGTAGATTCCCTAATATGGAATTAGTGGATTAGAGGAAATGAACCTTCATTTCCTATTGTATTTCAGTCTTATTTATCTATATACCTCAAAAGACTACATCAGTAATGTGATTTTACATTAAATTCCTGGAAACACAAACATTAAAGAGAAAATCCTTTGATCACTGCTCTCTCCCACTCCACTCCTCACCCCTTGGGCCTCTTCCTCTACTTTCTACCCCTAGAAGCAGCCATTATCCTGAGTTTGGTACATATCCTTTCAACTCATTTTTAAAAAGTCTCTCCTTCCCCTATCTCTGTCCATATATGCATATGTACAGACACATTTTAAGGGTTTTTAATTACATGTTATATGGAGGTTAATGAATCCATTGTGATGCCTGCAACACAAATCCCTATGTGCATTATTAAATAGAACAAAAACTAATTATTATCACTTCTATCCTTTCCATTAATATTCATATCATATAAATAAACCATGGTGTAATGGGAGATCTGAATCCCTATAATTGACTCTAATAGCCATCCTAATAATTCATCCCATGCCCTCAAGATAACACCATACTGTATTTCAGGAGGCTATTTTAATTTCAAGGAAGGGAAACAGGATTAATTTCAAGGGGCTGCAGATTCTGTGTGGGACCAAAGCACTCAATTTGATTATAGATTTGATAATTGATTAACTCATTCTTAAACTCCAAAAGTGATATCTAAATTACTGTATAATGGGAGTAGACAATTAAATCGACCATTTAAAAAGTGGAACCTTGTGAACTAACCCAAATATTTAACAGGCACTCTGCTGGTATTTGGTTTCATAGGAGAAAATATTTGATTATTTAGGTTTGGAGGAGGACTCTGGCATTATCCAGCAGTCAGAGTGACTGATCAGGTATAACAGGTTTCCTGGCTGCAGTATGAAAGCTAGATGACCATGATTTGTTACTCAAATCTCTTGATTTTTTTTTTTTCTGGAAATGATTTCTCTTTATACAAAATACCTGGTGGCAGCACATGTCATTCATATTTTCATGTAGTTGAGTCTGAATTTCTCATGTTTCCTGGGCCTTCTTTAAACTCTGAGGATTAAGATACCATCTCAGTTAATCTTAAGGCAAAGGCCATTTGATTATTTTTCTTGGCAGCTGGATCTGCAACTGTCTTAAACTATCTTAAGAAAAACTAGGGAAAGGACTGAATAATAAGACCCCAGGGCTTCCCTGGTGGTGCAGTGGTTAAGAATCCTCCTGCCAGTGCAGGGGACACTGGTTCAATCCCTGGTCCGGGAAGATCCCACATGCCGTGGAGCAACTAAGCCCGTGTGCCACAACTACTGACCCTGTGCTCTAGAGCCTGCGAGCCACAACTACTGAGCCTGCATGCCACAACTAATGAAGCCCATGCACCTAGAGCCCCTGCTCTGCAACAAGAGAGGCCATGGCAAGAGAAGCCCATGCACCTCAATGAAGAGTAGCCCCTGCTCGCCGCAACTAGAGAAAGCCTGTGTAACATGGCCAAATATAAATAAATAAAATAAATTTATAAAGAAAAAAAAAAGACCCCATACCAAAATTATTTTTAAAGTTTCAAAATTTTAGTTCACTCTATTTAAAAACTGCCTATTTAAATGCTGCCTTTTTAGATCACTCTACCACTAAATCACTCATGCTAAAATATTATATTGCCTTTTTAGAAGATGAGAAAGCAGTGCTACCATTTTTTTTCAGTTCGTTTTGAATTAGAATTTAGTAGGAATATCAGACATACTAGTTGCAGCACTTACCTATATTCTAGCTCCTCTTCCCCATTCCTTATGGAGACCTACTCAGTAAATGGAGTTGGGCATTTACATAAAATAGCAAGTGAGGAATGAGCAGAAGCACTGTGCTCGTGTAGTACCCACACTAAGACCTTTGAGGCAGTGAGAAAAAACAAGATGTGCAGTAAGCCTAATTCAGTTTGGATTTATTTTGTATGCTTAATGATTAGTGTAAAAGAACTCTGCCCATTTTAGCTTATAATTAGCATCCACAACCCCTTTTTCACAGAGCTGTAACCTTTTTTTTTAAAAAAGAACATCTATTATATGTCAGATTCTGGATATGGTGTTTTGTGTATCTTTCTCTCCTTGTTCAGCACTTAACAGCCTTTCCGGGAGAGTAGGTATTAGTATTATTCCCATTTTTTAGATGAAGTTCAAAGAGGTCAGGAGACTTGACCAAAGACTGACTGGCAACTGGGGGTTGGGGAGAACCATTTTGAAATCTGGAAGGTCTGCCGCCCCTTTTCTGGTCAGGCTCTAACCCAGACCTGGGTTTAAATAGCCTAGAAGGCAGTGAAGCGGGACAAATGCTGGGCTTCACTTCACCAGG
Organism: Aethalodelphis obliquidens; assembly: GCF_003676395.1. Taxonomy (NCBI): domain Eukaryota; kingdom Metazoa; phylum Chordata; class Mammalia; order Artiodactyla; family Delphinidae; genus Aethalodelphis; species Aethalodelphis obliquidens. The sequence goes on along the minus strand of NW_020837955.1, from coordinate 32,114,922 downwards.
CTCTGCTGCCAGGCAGATGTGTGACCTTAGGTATTTGGACTGCAGTGGCCTCTACCCTGAAGAGAAGATATTTCCACCGCAAACCAGATGATCCGCGAGGCCTGGCGATCCACGTGCTGCAGGGCCCAGTTTTGACCATTTCTCAAACCGGTGTTGCTGGAGGAAGCCAGCTGACTACCACGCCCTCCTTGGAACTTACCAGACTGGCCTGTTTCAGTATCTGTATGCTTATCAAGGTGCAAAGCATATTAACACAGAGCCCGGCCCTGAGGGCACCTAGGTTTTCCCACACCGCCCCCAGAGTCCACTGTACGAGAATTGGGGAAGAATCCTGGGTGTTTATTGCTAATTACATCTCGCTCGTGGGGAGAGGCTCTTGACAGCGTTCCAAGTGGGGTTCTCGTTGACGCTGCAGACCCAGGGCAGGTTTTCTCCGGAACGCGCGGCGGGGTGGAGGCGGAGAAGAGGGTGCAGGAGATAGCCACAGCGAACTCACGCAGCCCCGCACGCCTTCCCCCTGCGCATCCTGCGGCGCCGGCCTCCGCGGAGGAAGGCGAGGGACAGCGGCGGCCGCAGGCTAGGCACGGGTTGCGGGCCCAGGTGCCACCGTGGGTGCCTCCTACGTCCCCACCTCCTGCCCCCGGGCTACCGGCCTGTCCCCGCCCCTCCGCCTGACTGCAGGTGAAGCAGCCAAGGCCGCTGAGTAGGTGCGTGGGGATGATCTCACCCGCGCGCTCCGCGCCAGGAGGAGGAGGAGCGGGAGCAAATCCAACTTCCGGGTAGTGAAGCCGCAAGCCACCGGCATCTTGCTTTTTCTTTCCCCTCCCCCCACTGTACCCCTCGCCTCTCCCTCCTTTCCTTTTATTCCCGGCCCCACCTGCCAAAATGAACAGCTCGGACGAGGAGAAGCAGCTGCAGCTCATCTCCAGTCTGAAGGAGCAAGGTAGGCGGGCGTGTGGCCGCCAGGTGCGGGCAGCCGCGGCCCATGGGCGGGGACGGCTCCAGGGCGCTGGCTTTGCGGTGGTGGAAGCTGGGCGGGAGGTATTGCGGCCGTCGTAGTCACCCCCAGTAGCTCCGTCACCCGTGGAAAAGCATTCTCCGCGCCCCGCGCGCTTTGGCGAGCTCGGGGCAGAGGGTAACGTGCTTTGCTTGTGCCTGGGAGTGTCGTGCCCGGCAGGGCGGGAAGCGCTACCCGTTGGTCGCTTTAGCCGGCCATGGGGGTTGAGGAGAAGGGCCAAGGATTTGGCGGGGACGAGGTCCCACGGTACCACCGTACACGCGGGGGAAGCGAGTGGGGCTGGTTATTTTGGAGAGGCGGCGGTTTGGGCAGCTCTGCTGGCCTCGCTCCCTGGCCTCGGCCCCCCCTTGCACGTTGGCGCCTGCGGCGCTGCTTGACAGCCTTTCCGAGCTTTTCATTCTGGTTTGGCCTAGTTCCTCTTTCCTTAGCAGCGAGGATTTGCAGGCCGTGGTGTGTTTTATCGCTTCCCATTTTTAGCAATTTATTTGTCAGTGAGGCAACACCCTGCCTGTGCGGGGCTTCTTGAATTAGGACTTGTCTCTGGTTCGCAGGAAAGCCATGTACATGCATTTCTGCATTGCCTGATAACTAGATAAAGAACTGTTTTAATCTCTTAATAAAGAACTGTTGTAGTCAGTGATTTTCATCACTTAACCACACTTCTGAACAAAGCCAAATTAAGATCATATGTGAACCTAACACTTTTTAAATTTAAAATTATTATTACCCTGACCAAAGGTGGCCTGAGAATATGGGTCAAGAAAGAGGAACCATGCAGATTTAGGAAGTAAAAATGTGTAGGAACATATGTTTTCCTGAATAACTTGCTTACATGGCCGTATAGCGGAAGGGGCCCCGCTCTGTGGCTAATCCTGGTGTTTAATCCCAGCTCTTTCACTTCTCTTGACTTAACTCACCAACTCTGTGAACTTGGAAGAGTCTCTTCCCTGCCGTGGGTCTTATGGTTAATCAAGCCTGACCTGACTAGGCGCAAGAGCTAAACCAGATGATTTTATGAGGTCTGTCCAGTACTGTGACCTGTTGCTCCTCGAGACCACAGACATACCATTCATAAGGGTATTTTGATCCCTCTGCAGTCCACACTCCTGGAAACAAATCTCAACATGACTGTTTAGTAACTGTGTGACCTTGGGGAAATTATCAATATTTAACCTCTCGAAAATGGACAGAACACATTCCTCTCTGGTATCTAGCATCTAGAAAGTGCTGGATAAATATTAATGGCTTTTGCCTTCCCACGTACTGTCAACTCCCATCCTAGATTAGTCTAAGGTCATGAAGTCACAAGAATCAGTGAATCTAGTGGGTGGGCAACATGTCTTTATCTGGAATTTCTCAAGTGTTTTAGTGAAGGGCTGGATTTTATTAGTATTTTATTCCTGATAACACTGCCCCCGTCACCCAACATAAAGACTCTTAATTCATATTCTAGACTGTTGGAGCTTTCATTATTGGTAGTATCTGTCAGTGGATGCCAGGTCTTTTGATGGATGGTCAGTTTTCAAATAATGTTAAAATTTCAAATTTCACTTCTTTTCATTATGTATATAATTTCAAGGATAATTTAACAGTGCAGATAATCCACAAGTTATTTATATTTGATTTTGGAACACATCTCTATCTCTGTGTTGGATTTGAGACTTGAGAAAAACGGACGATTCTTAAGTTTCTGGTTCTCCAGTTATGTTGGAAAACAAACAAATCCATGCATTAGTATTTTTAGAGGATATATTTCCTCAATTTTGAGCATATCAAAGGCAATAGAACAGTTAGACTTTGAAATTTTTGTTTCTTAAAGCGTATACTTTTTTTTTAGGATATTGAGTCTGGTTACACAGGTGTTGGGGTTTTTATCAGCCCATGGTGTAATTTTTATACATTTCAAACTTGGAGCATTTGTCAGTGGATCATAGACTGTGATAGCAAGTGACTTATTTCAAGAGTATTTAATTGCTGTTTAACCTGCGGAACTAACTGGGAGGCTAGGGATTTGAGGAGGAAAACCTGGCAACTAGGTGTTTGGGCTCTTACCAATATTATGATCAATTTTGTAAGCCGGTATGTGTGATTTATTTTTAAAAGTAGACAGTACTTTTTACAGCCTGTTAACATTGTGAATAATTCCACTACTATTGAATGTGAACAAGAAGAGCCATTATCGATTAAATACTCTGCTTTTCTTTTTTTAGGCTGAGTAAACCTATTCATTTACTCCTTTGACAAATACTAGGTACCTGTCATATGTGATGCCCATGTGCTGGGCACTGGGGGAAGAGATGGTGAACCAGACAGACAAGTTTATTGTCTAGTAGACAGTCATTAATCAAATAATCATACAAATCAGTTTGTACAATTAAAATTTTTTTTTCTAGGATAGATTCTTAGGAATGGAATTGTTGGCTTAGAGGGCATATATGTATAAAGTTTTGCTAGGCATTGCAGAAGTGCCCCCCTCCCCAGATGGCTGTACCAGTTCACATTCCCCCCAGAAGTGTCCATTTTCCCATGCTTTGGTCAACAGTGACCAACAGCAGTCTTTACTAATTTGACAGCCTGACAGGTTGCTTAATTTTTGCCAATCTGATGAACAAAAATGGTACCTTTAAAAAATTTGTTTGACCTGGTAATTAGTGAGGTTTGAAATCTTTTTACATGTTTGTTGGCCATTTAGGTTTCATCATATCGTTTCTTCCCTGGTGTATTTTAAGTCTAAAATTTGAACCCATTCCCCAGGAGGGTGTTCAGAAAGAAGGTTGCCATCAACTCTAAATGGCAAAGCTGACAGCAGCCTTCCCTAATGTGAAGTCTTTAGTGGTGTGGTGAATAAGGTTGCTTTTGACAAAAGTTGTGAAATGTAATGACGGAGTCTGTCATAATATGAACAATCTCTAATTTATACTTAACATTCCCTAAGCTCTATGTCTTATAAATCACACCCACTTCTGAATTACTTCAAAACATTGTATGTTCCCTTCTAGTGAATGGTATAATTAGCTATATTATGTCTTTCTAGAAAGTTATATTATGTCCCTTTAAAAAAAATTAGCCAGTGTGCGATTGCTTATGTTCAAGCAGATGTTGAGGTAATGAGGTAATTCTCCTTTTGTCTTTTTTGCGGCTTTATTTTATTGGACTGATTGACATCTTTAATGCACTGAGAAATGGCAACTTGCGATACTATTTCCAATGCATATGTCCTAGCTTACTAAAGTGGACATTTTCCTTACAAAACATAATACAGTGTTCAGAATTCTGTTGGGAAATGATAGACTTAGCTCAGCATTTGTTTAAGGTACATGATTTTCTTTGTATTTCATTCAGCCCACATGCATTGAATATTCATAGCCAGGCACTGTGCTAGGCCTCAGAGATATAGAGATGGAAAAAACCTTGTCCCTGCTGGTGAGGAGTTCCTAGTTTAGAGATGGTGGTAGAGTGTCTAACTAGCCTCATTTGGGTCATGTGTTTAAAGTCCTTTGGCCAGGGAAGGGCAGGGCACCTTGATTGGCAGCCTCCACAAAGACCAATGGATTGGAGTAGTCCAAAAAAGACTGGTGTGCCACTACCAGAAGGGGGGATGCGGGCTAGAAAGACACAAACAGCAGATGTCCACTAAACTGTCATCATAATGCCATGGCATTTGGATCTTGTTGAGGAAGTTTTGAAGAGAATGATTGCCACTTAGCAAAAAGGATGTTCTAATGTAAGACCAAAACAACAACAACAAACAAATAAAAGTTATGGGCTATTCTTGGACTGACACTATTTAAAATGGTAAGATAATTGGTTTTAAAGCAAGGTAACCTTCTTTCATCTTGAGAGTTGGTATCATTTTCTCCAAGATTATTGAGCTAGTGCTTAAGGTTCACATGGAAATTTAGTCAAGTTTATTCTTAGAACAGAGTTAGTAATTAAAAGAGGCTTCCAGTGTTCCCTTGGCTTCCAGGCTAGGAAGTAGCTAGAGCATTATTTTGACAAAAGGGTCTGAAACTGCTGTCTACCAAAATGACCCTATTTATCTGGAAAAGCTGAAGCATTGTCAATCTCGGGTCCATACAAAGTCAGTCAGTAGAAAGCCGTTTGGGACTAAATGGTTGCCTTGGTGTCAGGTGCAAACCTGGCTTTACACCACTATTTTCCAAGTGTGGTCCAGGGACTAACTGTATCTGAACAACCAGGGTACATATGTACTTACTTAGTTACCTCTGAAAAGGCTGGTAAATTTATATTTCTTCATCTGGTTACATTTTTGTAAGATTTGCATTTAAAGTTTTTTGCTTTTAGAACAAAGTATTACGTGGATTGAGAAAACTGCACAGAATACAAATGAACATCTCAGTGAATTATTTTTAAAAAGCAAGTATGTTTCTAACAACGCTTAAATCAGAACATTTCCAGAAGCCCCTTCATAACCCCTCCAATCACTATCACCTTCCTCTTCCCAAAGATATCCAATGCCACCAAAGATAAGTTTTGCAAGTTTCTGAAATGTACATAAACGGAATCATACAGTGTGTTTTATTTGCTTCTGTCCTCTTTCACTCATTATGTGTGTGAGATTTATCAGTATTGTCCCATGTAGTTATAGTTCGTTTGTTTGCATTGCTGAGTAGTATTCCACTGTATGAACATACCAAAAAAAATGTAAGCTAATATAGTGGAGATCAGGGGTCAGCAGACTTTTTCTGTAAATGGCAGAGATAAGTATTTTAGGCATTGTGGGCCATATGATTTTTGTAAACCAGAGTATTAAAAATGCATTTTCCTAAAGTTGGTGAGCCACTGCCAAAGAGGACCCAGTTGGGGTGACCCTTTGTGAGATGGACATTCAGCATGGCCTGAGGAACTACAACTTCTAGTCAGAATTTCACTATTCACCTAACACTGCTGTTAGGTAGATCAGTCTTACTTTTGTTTTTTTAAAAAATTAAATTAAAAAATAAACATATACTCACAGAAGAAAAAAGCATATGGAGTAAAAAGTACAATTACCTGTTCCTTCTGACTCATTATTTCTCAATCTTTATTTCATTATACTCTCCAAAGGAGTCTTTTTAGACATTTTTTCCCCTAATCACTTCCCCTCCCCATGACATTTTAATACCACTGATACTCTGCATCTTTTTGTGTACTGTGATCCTTTGGAGAGCTACAGGCCATTGTCATATCTAATATTTTTTTCCTCTTTGAGGGTGACCCGTTGATAATGCATGTTCTAACCCCATTTCCATTTCTCAAAGTTATCTACTGTTAACCTTTTGTTGTATTTCCTTCTGGAAATTGTGTTTGTATGTACATATATATTTGTCAGTTAATATATATTATAGAATTCATACCAGTACATATAGAGTTAAACCTTTAAAAATTGATTGCATAATGTTCCCTGTATGGATCTCCCGCAGAGTAGTTAATGTCCTCTGGAAAGCAAACTTCTGTATTTCTATTTTTTTTTTATTAAAAATAATGCTTCTGGCAATAGAGAAGAGTTGGAGACATCAGTATGAACTCATGTTTAGCTTAATATAGATACCGATGGTTACATATAGAAATATTTACAGATGTGTATATACGTATTGGGTTAGTATACAGACATTTATTTCCTTGCTCTTTCAGCTGAGAGCCTAGGTGTACCAGTAACAATGAGCACATCTAGCTCCAGAACATGGCTTGTAATACCATTTTCCAGTAAAAGGAACAGGGCTCCTGGGAGAAATGGCTGATTCTAGTGCTGGAGTGACTGGGGCAGGATATATACAAGATGAGCCTGGAGTATCTTGTGGTTACTAGAAAGTAAGGAAGTGCTCAAAAAAATGAGCCCACAATGATGGGGATATGTCAAAGAGATATAAGAACCAACTGAAAGAACTTCCAATGGCCAAAGATGGAACAATTTGAACAACAAAATACTGGATTATAACCCAAAGTATAAAATAAATATTCATGAGTCCATAGTGATATAAATTAATGAGAAGAGACACATCTTCCATGTAGAACAGTCCCGCTCAAAGGGCCGTGGAGCATAATGCCCTGCTCTGTAAGTGTGGGGTGTGCGTAGTGACTTCCTTCCAAAGAGAGGACAGTATGCAAAGGGGGGTAAATAGTAACTTTAAAGTGGAGAAACCTGACAGACATTACCTCAGTTAGGTGATCTAGGTCAACTTCAATAGTGATTTAAGTCATGTTGATATTATGTACCTTTGATGTGAGATGATGAAAATGGCACTTCACCTCTGTGGTCCTCCCCTAAAAACCTATAGCCCCAGTCTCATCATGAGGAAAACATCCCAGGTTGGGGAACATTTTACAAAATATCTGATCAGTGCTCCTCAAAGTTATCAAGTTAAGGACTTTTTTTTTTTTTTTGCGGTACGCGGGCCTCTCACTGTTGTGGCCTCTCCCGTTGGCGGAGCACAGGCTCCGGACGCACAGGTTCAGCGGCCATGGCTCACGGGCCCAGCCGTGAATCTAAAGTTTATAAAACCAAAATTTATTCAAAACAGTAATGCTGCTTACATCCTTTGTACACATATATCTCTGTAAGTGCAACTGTAGGAAAAATTCTGAGAAGTGGAATCATTAGATCCAAAAAGTATGTATATTTTAAACTTTGTTGTGCTGTAGATTTTATTCTGTAGAGCTGTTAACACAGCCAAGCTTTGCTTTAAAATGTAGAAGGAACACTGCTTTTTTCTCTGCTTCCCATGTTAGCTAAGCATTTTATTTCATTTATTTTTTATTGATGTATCTAAGCATTGTAAACATTAAAACACGAGTTCTGAATTTTTTGTTTGGTGCAGTGAACAGTAATATATTAGGATCCTTTTAGTTACTTGATTCTATCTCAAATCCTCTATGGCACAAATCAGGGTATGATTCTGAGATTGAGATTATATATATATATGTATATCTCAACATATATGTATGTACATATACATACACACATATTTATATATATATATTTGTTTTAAATACGGCTTCGAGGAGCAGTATTAGATTACAGAAAAATTGAGCAGAAGGTACAGAGAATTCCCTCATCTTCCCCCTCCCTGCCCCCGTTTTCCCTTATTATTATCATCTTGCATTAGTGTGGTACAGGTCTTAGAACTGATGAGCCAATATTGATACATTATTGTTAACTAAAGTCCGTAGTTTTGCATTAGGGTTTATTCTTTTTTTTTTTTTTTTTTTTGCTGTACACGGGCCTCTCACTGCTGTGGCCTCTCCCGTTGCGGAGCGCAGGCTCAGCGGCCATGGCTCACGGGCCAGCCGCTCCGCGGCATGTGGGATCTTCCTGGACCGGGGCACGAAGCCGTGTCCCCTGCATCGGTAGGCGGATTCTCAACCACTGAGCCACCAGGGAAGCCCCAGGGTTTATTCTTTATGTTGTACATTCCATGGGTTTTGACAGATGTATGACATGTACCCATCATTACATTATCAAACAGAATAATTTCACTGCTCCCAAAATTTCCTCTGTTCTACCTGTTCATCCCTCTCACCTTACCCTGGAACTCCTGGCAACTAGTGATCTTTTTACTGGCTCCGTAGTTTTGCTTTTTCCATAATGTTATATAGTTAAAATTGTACAGAGTATAGCATTTTTAGATTGGCTTCTTGCATGTAGCAATATGCATTTGGGCTTCCTGCATGTCTTTTGTGCTTGACAGCTCATTTGTTTCTCTTTCTCTGAATAATACTCCATTGTATAGATGTACCGTTGTTAGTTTATCCATTCACTTGTTGGTGAACATCACAGTTACTTCCAAGTTTTGGCAGTTAGGAATAAAACTGCTATAAACATTCATGTAGTGGTAGGGTATGGGGGAAGGGAATAGTCCTGTGATAGGGTCTCTGTTTTTAAGTGAGCCTGTGCCCCAGAGCCGTGACTTTCGCAAGTGCTTCTCAGTTCCAGTTTTCCCTGTCCGTGAGACAAGAAGGCTACAGGCGCTGGAGTTGGTTTTTACCTTCCCTTTAATCTGTTAGGCTCTAATAAAATAATTTCTCTTGAGGGAAGGTTTTGTTATAAAGAACAGAATGCTCTGGGCACATTTCGTGATGGCTACTTTTCCCCTCCCCTGCCAGAAACAGTAGGGAAATTTTCTCAGTATTCACTGTGAGGACCTGGTAGTACTCCTGGAGTTAAAACTCAAAAAAGTGTTGGGGCTTCTTAAGATCCGCCCACGCCTAGAGTTTTTAACTCTCAAACTTGTTGGAACTGAGCCTCTAGCAATTTGTTAGTTACAGTTTAGATTTTTTTCCCTATCTTGGCACATGAGGGTGTTTCTGCACCTTGGCTTCTGCTCCAGTAAGTTGTGATCCTCTGTATCTGTCTGAGTGTATCTCTAATTTTTGGAGTAGTGATTTGCCCTGTGACTTCAGTTCTCTCATGGATCCAAGATGAGTTGTTGATTTTCAGTGTGTTCAGCTTTTTTTGTTGTTGTGAGGACCAGAGTGTCGGCTTACAAGCTCCTTACATGCCAGACCAGAAACCAGACTTATATACGTATTTTAAAGTTCTCAGTTTCCTTCCTTTCTGGTGGTTAACTTGAAGTCATTAATATAGTTTGTTGAGATTACTTCTTAAGCATCATTAAATCATTAACACTGTACTGTGTGTTCTATCAGAGTGAATTTCAGGTTTGCTATAATTTCTTTTAGATGAAATCTCTCACCTTTGTTTTTTGATCACGTTTTCCAGCAGTGTTTCCCTGGCTTTTCTAATGCTTTAATTAACAACTGAGGTATAAACAACTTCTCTTTCTATCCTGGCTTTAAGAGCAGAACCTACTGGGATGTGTGCAGAAGTGAATAATGTCCTAATTGAACATTATCTGTTATGACTTATGTCCTCATACCCCATTAGTAAGAGATGTTTCAAGGCTCCATGAGCCTCAAAGATGTAAACTCAGTGGATGAGAATATACATTAGAAGATCTCATGAGGCAGTGTTTTTCTGGTTACATTTGATGGCTATTTAAAGCTTCGTTTTTATTAAGTATCTTGTTGTAACCTATGATTTAAGAGGCCCTTTTAATATGGGGAGGAAAGTATGTGCTCTTTCATGATTTGTTCATGTGAAGACCTAGATCCATTCTTCCTCCTTCCTGAATTTAACACACATTTATTAAGTGCCTACAATATGTAAGGCATTGTGCTAGAAGAGGGCATCTGGATGCATAAAGACATAGTCTTCAACCTAGAGGGTTATTTCTGGTCTAGTGCTTTAGCACACTGCACAGAGTAGTGCTCATAAATGTTTTTTACATGGATGACCTTTAGGATCAGTAGACTGGTTCTGCTTCCACCATTCCTTACTGTGGGATTTGACTTTTCTATGCATTTGTGTCTTCACTTTTAAAGGGGAGATGTTAATATTTGGCTTAATTGCTCTACATCACAGATTTATATGAACCACTCATTTCATTCAACATAGGCATAGACTCTGTGCTTTGTATTCTGCTGAGTGTAAGGTATATAGCAAGGAATTGAGTGGGAGAAAAGACAAGAAAACAGACCTGTGTTCAGACAACTTATAATGTTGCATGTAGATGGTCCAGTAGAGATCTATGAACAGTATACTTTGGTAGTATATTAGAAATATAAATGCTGATTTTTGCCCCCGTTATATGGGGAGAGTTTCTTAGAAGAAATGACAGTTGAACTGCATTGAAAAGGAGGAGGTAGGGAAGATGCGGAAGGGAAGACCTTGCAGGCAGAAGGGAAAATATTTGTAAAGACACTTGGGTATGAAAGGTCTTAGAGGGTTTAGGGAAGCATTGGGACTTTGGGTATGATGGAGTGAGTGTGGTCTCTGATTGGGGAGAGGAGAGGAGAGTGGGGTTCCCAGGTTGTGAAGCTAACATCTTTGGTGGTTTTTAAACAAGAGAATGAAATAAGCAGGTTTCTTTGTTACAGTGCTAACTAGTGTCTACCTTGTAAAGAATGAACTTGGCATAGAGGGCAGCTAGAGGCTAGATGAGAGGGTTTTGCTATTATTGAGGGTCAGAAATAGGGCAGAGATACTGGTGATAGAGGAAGGGCAGATTGGAGAGACATTTTGAGATCTGAGCAGTTGATGATCCTTTGGTGGTGGGGGAAAGTGGGGAATCAAGGGTGATCCTGAGGTACTAGCTTGAGAACTAGGTAGATGATGGTCCTGTATACAGGAAGTAAGAGGTTTGGGTGAAATGGAATTGATGAGTTCACTTTCTAACATGTTGAGTTTGAGGTACTTGTAAGGTATGTGGACAGAGATGTCCAGAACTGTACTGTTCAGTAGAACTTCCAGCTGCGATGGAAGTGTTCTGTGGCCACTAGCCACATGTAGCTATTGAGCACTTGAAATGTGGTGAGAGCAGGTGAAGAGCTGAATTTTAAATTTTATTTAATTTTAATTAATGTAAATGTAAGTAGCCACATGTGGCTAGTGGCTACCATATTTGACAGTGCAGGTCTAGACAGTGTTGGTTGGAAATACTGATCTGGAGCTAATGCTAGGATAGGGTGGTTAAGCTTCCTGGGTCTGAGAGGTTTTCAGGGGCACTGGACTCTAAAATGCTGAAACTGCAGAAGGCCCAGGCAAGTTGATTGTTGCTCACCCTAGCCAGAGGTGTTATTGGCCTGTAATTCTGAACTTTAGTTGTCATGTTTCTCAAACAACTAAGTCTACTCAGCTGCTTCCTGGGGTGGCTGTGTCATGGTTTGCAGCTTGTAAAGAAAATTCTCTTTCTTGGCATTAGTGGGTTAGAATATAGAACCAGCATGATTCTTGAAGCACATGCTTTGCCTGCTATTCTCCTTGTTTTCTCCACATTTTCCTTTTTCTTCCATTCTATACTCCTATGTAGTGAGTCCCCTCTTTGGTTGCACATTAAAATCACCTGGGGTGCTTACTTCTTAAAGAAATACGGATGTCCAAGGTCCACCTAGTTAAATGAGAATCTTGGGTTGGGGGTGAGTGGAGAGGAGGCTAGAGAGCTGTAGGATTTAAAAGCTCCCCTGGTGATTCTAATGTGCAGCCAGGATTGAAAAGTACAGCTTCAGACATGCTTCCACTTCTTTGCCACCTTCTTTTTTTACTACAACAGACTACAGTTGATCTTTAACCCCCTCTCTCCTCCTTTTCTTTGGTGGAAGGTAGTAGTACTTAGGATTTCAGAGATTTTCTGCTCTGCCATCTTTCAGGCCATGTATCACCGAAGTAAGCCTGAGACTGAAGGCATTAGGGAGCAGCCTGATCTCTTGCTGTATCAGTAATGATAACCTTTGTTTAACATGCATTCAGCATTTAATATGCCTGAGCACTCTTGTTGCATGTTAGCTCACCTACTCTTAATAAGAACACTATGAGAGATGTACAGTTATTATTCCTATTTTCCAGATGAGGAATCTGAGACGCAGAGAGTAACCAGTTTGCCCAAGGTACCTGACTAAGTTAAGTGCTTGGGCTGCACTTTTAAATTGCTGTGCTGTGTGACTTTACAGTATAGTGAACTATGCTGTATCTGTAAATGCAAGGGATGAAGTCTTCCCAAGCTGCAGATGTCTTTCACATGACAGAGAATTGGTCAAAATCATTTCTTCTTTTTTTATTAATTCAAAATTTGGAGGATCTCTCTCATTAAATCACTTGAGTTTCACAGCTTATGTTAAAAAGTTTTGAAACTGTGAGCCAGCTGTAAAACGATAAGGCTTTCTCTGTGACCCTTGGGCATTGCCAAAAGAGAAGTAGCTGAATAACATAGGTCATTATAGTTTTTACCAGTTTTGCTAAAGATGCGGTTACACATGTTTTCACTATGATATATGTGAATATTGTTTAGGGCAGTAATCTTGTTTTTTTTAAATTCAAAGAAATAAAAATATAAGTAAATATTTTTCGTTTATGCCCAATTCCCCAACTGCCCCTTCCCACTACCAAATGGTTGAATTCTTCCCATCCTTTTCCTCTCCTTTCCCTGTACTTGGCTTCATTTTTTTTTTTTTAAGTTGCTTACAGTCACGGAAAGCATATTTTCTGTGGTTTCCATTAAGATATGATAGGTAAAGATTCATGATTAATGCTTTTCATAAAGACCCAGTAATTGGGAGTCTATAGTGTTTCGCCTGGATTCTGTTGGCATTATAATGGAAGAACAGTGTCGGTATTTTTAAAAAGGCCTTCATAGCCGTTATCTGGTGCTTTAAATAGAAAAAAAAAATTTCTTACTGTCTTTTTTTTTTCTGTATGTCTGTAAAGTAGGTCATCAGGAATAGAGTGGTAAATCAATTTTGATTTTTCAACTTTATCTAAAGATACTTTTAAATGTCAAGTAAACGAAAGCAAAGTCTCTCAATAAAGTATTTATTTTTTGAAACAATATTAGATGTAGTAATAAGATTTGGGACCATGACCATAGACTACCTAATGATGTAAGTGCGTATTTTTAGAATCTCTTAGTTCATGTTTCTTTTTGTTAGAAAAAGGAAGGGGAGGGACATTTTATTGAATTTTCAGAACCGAGGACAATTTATTTCATACTCATTGGTTGGGGTTTGTCTGATGGAGGCTGATAAGGAGCTGGTGTGCAGAGGGCTTCATTCTGTGATCAATCAAATCTTTTCTGTTGAAACTGTAATGATTTTTTAAAGGGCTGTAGCTTTACATGTGTACATTTAGCTATCTTATGGGCTACCTAATTTTCAAAGATGAGAAAATTTTTTTCAAAAAAAAGATTCTTTTTTGAGTGTGGCTTCAATAAAATGTCCATTAATTCTTATTTAGATGGTTATGAAGTGCTGATAAAACTTCGGGCCATTGATGGTATAGTCTCATAAATATTTGTTTATTTGAATTGGATTTTAAGATTTCGGTCCGGTCATCATAGTAACTATTCTAAACCCTTCAGATCCCTGTTGAAAGGAACAGCATATACTTTACCATCTGAATTGTTTTGGCGGTATTCTCTGCTCCAGTGGTTAGAATCATACACTTTGGAATTAATGACCAGATTATATGGAATATTCTTGAAACCACTGGTTTCAGATTTTTAATTGATATCTTCAGGTTCTTCATAGAAATAGGAAGCTCTGTTTGTCTTTTTTTTTTTTTTTAAAGAAAAACTTAGCTTTTTGTAGATAAATCCCAATGAAATTTTTTTAAAGTAAAAGTATAAAAATCCAAACTTGATTATTGTCTGGCTGTCTGGTGCCAGTCAAAATGCTGGTCTGGGAGTGGGCAGTGGTTCTGCTGGGTCCACCTTAGACATTCTGCTCCATCAATAGTCCTAAATCAGTCTGTTTCTTCCCACCATACGCTCTAAATGGCACATTCTCAACTGTGAGGCTATCTAAAAATGGTGCTTTGGCTAAGAGATGAATGTGGGAGTTCAGCTTGCTTTTCTGGCAGTGGAGGATTTTAAGTAGAAAACTGCTGCTTTTCCCACATAGCTGGAAATAGTTCCAGATAATTCACATATTTTTCTAATTTAGTGAAATGAATCTGGCTGGGATCTGGTCATGGCTTGGTGGTTGATGATCTTGCAGTGCCTGAAAATAGTTGTTCTTAGCTGAATGCTCATAGCAGAAACTTTCCCCTGCGGATAAAGAAGATATGTGACATTGAGTTTATTTTCTGGAGGCTAATCTTAAATAAACCTGTGATTATAGCACCACAGACTAATCTTGCTGGAAGGAACTTCAGGGACACCAACCTGTCACAAGTGCTGAACATCAAAGATGAGAAGTGACTTGTCATAGGCACTTATGGCTCATAGGTCTTCCTAATAACCCAGGAGAACTGAAATTCGGCTCCGTGGGCTCACATCTGCTCTGGTCTCTTCTTCTTCCTTATTCTTAAAAGCAGGAGCCCTTCTTCTGTGGCCTCTTCTCCACCCCACCCAGAACCTTGTAAATAGACAATAGGGGTTAGTTGGGTTCCCAGGTTTTCCCATAGTAAACTTTTGATAGCATTATAACATTGCTTTCCTTTTTTTCTTTTAGCAATAGGTGAATATGAAGACCTCAGAGCAGAGAACCAGAAGACAAAGGAGAAGGTTTGTACTTTACCCTTTCTTTCCTCTCTTACTTGTGTAAAAGCCTAGACAGCATGGTGCATTGTTCTGCCACCAGTTTCAGTTAAATGCGAATGAGAGTGTTTTTTTTAATTTCTTTTCTCCTGCATGTGTGGTTCAGGCTAATATCAACTCCAGGCTCCAGATGGTAAAGAATAGCAGGCATGCCACAGTGGGCGCTGCTCTGGGAGATTAACTACACGGCTAAATGTGCAGCAAGGCACCAAGCCAAGCAACTCAAGCCCCCAAGAATTGTACTTTTTCCAGCAGTCAGATTTGGGATTCTAGTGATGGAATTGAAGGCCTGAGACATTTACCTTTTGGGTTGAGACATATTAGATCTGGAGAGAACTCTTTGGAATTAGTCATTGGTGTTTAGCTCAGATGCTTCCCTAAACCCTTTGTATGTTTGCTTCCTCTAAGTATATGAATAATCTGTTGGAAGTTGAAAAACACCCAATGTGAAGATGGTGAAGCGTGGTGAATATTTTCCTGGGCTCTGGCAGTTTCATTTTTTAACGGTTAAATAATTAAATTCTACTTACCTTTATGTCTCTGGACATATCCATTTAAGATTCATGAGTGTTTTGTTTTGTTTTGTTTTGTTTTGCTGTACGCGGGCCTCTCACTGCTGTGGCCTCTCCTGTTGTGGAGCACAGGCTCCGGACGGACGCGCAGGCTCAGCGGCCATGGCTCACGGGCCCAGCCGCTCCGCGGCATGTGGGATCCTCCCAGACTGGGGCACAAACCCGTGTCACCTAGCATCAGCAGGCGGACTCTCAACCACTGCGCCACCAGGGAGAAGCCCCATGAGTGTTTTTTTAACATATATCTTTTTTTCCCTATAAGTTTAGGGAAGGGACATACAGAAGGGAAGGCTAAAGAAAGTAGAGGGACTGAGTAGAAAATGAAAAGGAGAGAGAGGGGGAACTGTCCATTATTGTTATTTAGATATAAATGAAACTTATTTTAAAAATTTTAAATTTCTATTTTTAGAAATTTGTTTGATAGACCAGATATTTCAAAGCATAACATCCATGGTGGAAAATTAATAAGACAGGTCCTTCGTGGTTATGAAAGAAGGTACACATCATTATGCAACCTTGTCTTTAAAATTTCAGAGTAAGAGCTGTAATGAAAATTGGCAGTGAGCTAAATATTTGTAAAACTTGTGGCACGTTTGTGGGTATTTATTGAACTCTTAAAAATCATATTTAACTTTTTTACTTGTATTAATTTGCCACCTATATAGATGTTGGTGTGGTGGTATTAATGGTAAGTCCTCTAGTTCAAAGCACATTATAATAGATTTTTAGATCGTTATTTTTCACCCACGTTTCATGCTCCTTTGCTCATTTGTAAATATTATTTGTAAATATTATTTTTGAAATAAAATTTTTATTTAAAAATTTATTTATATTTGAAATTTTAAGTATCTTCCCTTCCTTTCACTAGGCAATTCAGGGAATGGTGGGTGGGGTGATGAGAATATCTGTGATAGAAGGTGGCTGGTACATGCGTCTCTAATATGGTAAGGAGGTCACATAATACAGTTTGACAAGATTTCTAATTCTAACATAACCACACAAAATCACAGATGTCCCGAGGATGCCAACAGGTGGGGAGTATATGCTTAGATCTTGGGTCCCTGTTGTCCCATAATTTTAAAGCAAAGCTAATGGGTGAAGCTTATGCCAGATAGCTTGAGTCTTTTTCCGTAAGATACCCAGCCATCTTCCAGCTCTAGGAGAAGGAGCCAAGACGTTATCAGTCAATTGAGTCTCTTCCATATATGTTCCTGGTCCAAGGGGGGAAGAGCAAAACAAGTTGGAAGGGTTAATTCAGGAGAACTCCTTGGTTTAACCTGGAAGATAGGAGGAGGGAAAGCAAACAAGTGTCTTCATTTGATGAAGAAAGAAGGATATAGAAGAATGTGAATAACATAAGAGGAAAAAGAGTAAATTTTTTGTTTTCTCTTATCCTTCTTTAATCCTTGCTTACTTGTAGACCTAGCATTGCCCTAAAGATAGTAGATGTTCTATAAACATCCGTTATTAGTGATGATGATGGTTGTTTAACTGTGAGCCACTTTCTGCAGTGAGTTTTTATGTGAACCATCTGTTATACAAGTGAATTGTAGGTAAGATGCATTTGGCAAAACAAGGATTAAAAATTACCTTAGCCCATTACCTGTTTACATGTTTCTCTACACAGAGTATGTCCTGATACTTTTGTAACATCTGTATTGACGTGCTTCTGTACTTATTCTTTAAAAATAACTATTAACAGAAATGGGAAGAAAAGAAATGAAAGCAATATGGAATGCTGTGTGGTTGGGTAAAACAAAATAGGATGGTTTTAAGTTTACCGCACTCTGTTTATCTTGTGTTAAAAGACTAGTAGGCTTATTACTGCAGCTTTTTCCCCGAATTGGGGGCTGTATTACAAAGGAGGGAAGCCTATAATAAAAGCCTTTTTAATACAGCACAGAATGAGTAAAAGCAGCTTTAGTTCTGGAGGTGGTAAATGGAGAACACCATTTTCTCTGGCAAAGCATTCTCTGTGCCTGGCTGTGTGAGCTTTGTCCAGTCCCCATCAGCAAATATTCATGGCCATTCTTACCTCGTGACCCCACACGAGTTCAGTTAAATCAGTCAAGGATAGGAATCTAAAGTAAGAGTCTTTTGCCATAGTTAATTTGATGTGGGGAAATTTTGCAGAAGTGTAAGCGACCAGAAAAATAAATGGCAAGTTTTTTCCTTCTGTGTGTCCACATTAAGTCTAAACATCTTTGTTGTCAGGTCATGAACCTTATCAATGGGAAGAGACAGTGGGTGTGATTCCTTTGGGTAGATCTTTTTATGCCCTGTTTAGAATCTCCTCTGTTGAGACAAGTGGTAGGACATGAATTTCCTCAGAACAGGCGGTTGCTTAAGAGACTGTTTTTTTAAGCAGCTACTGTGTCATGTACATTCCCTTATCTCCCTTATCTGATGCTCCAAACAACCCTGTGCCAGCTCTATTTCACAGAAAACAGGACCTCAGGGCTTAACAGAGTCTAGATTCAGACAGGGTATTCTAACCAAAAATACTCATTTTGAAGCAGGTAAACCTAGGGGATCTAATTGACTTTTTCCCCAAAGGTCTTGGTTTTATTCTTAATTTTTTATTGTTAGCCCATGAATTTTCCACAGCAAATTATCAGACTCAATACTTTTCTGGATCGTTTGTCTTCATCATCTATTGGTTTGTATTTAAAAACTGAAAGTTAAATATCAAATCAGTCTTACATCAGAAAAATTCTCGCGTGCGTGTGCCTCTGTGTGTTTGTTTGTGTGCGCGCGCGCACATGTGTATAGATTCTGACATAATGCATTCCAAGGGTAAGAGTAGGAGATTTGGGAGGGTGGGCCAGTGTTTTAATGATCTTTTCCTTTGCAGTTCTCCCTTTTTAAGAACAATATAACGCTGATCATTTTGTGGTTTTTATCAATGTCTTTGAGGATGGAATCAGGATCTGAGTTGATAAGGAAAACTTTTTGCTGAATGCCTTCTGAGTACTGGGATATAAAGAAAAATGTATGAAGGTCCCACTCTAGAATAAAACTACTCTAATGAGGGACGCAGGCAAGTTGACAAATAACTGTGATAAATTGTACATATAAGTGAATGCTTAGAGTTTAGGGGTGGGATGGGAAAAGAACAAAAAGACAAGGTTCCTACTCAATTCCATGTGACTAACTCTTATCTCTTAATGCTTGGATTAAATGTGGCTTACTTTTTTTCAAAGTCTTCTTTCTCTCACAAGCAGAATTGTCGCCTCTTTGTAATGAAACATCTGTATATTTCTTATGCACTTACCACATTTTATCAACCAAAATTCATTATCAAAATATTATATAGGGTACATGTAAGATATCTGGGTTGGATTAAAGTGTAAAAGCTTCAGTTTTGTTTTTTTTAGACATCAAGATAGGTGGAGATTATGGAAAGGGTGCTACTTATTTTTTGCCCAGTTTCTAAATAGCATTATCAACAATATGTTAAAAAGTGAGAAGGCCTATCACATTGAAGTCAACAACCCTTCCAAATTATTTTTGGGGTAAAAAAAAATAGAGGACTTGTATATTTTGAAGTCAACCAAATGAAGTTTTACTCTGCTTGTGAAGCAATCATCATATTTAAATGTGTTAGTCATGCTTCTACAATTGAAGGGCATTCTCTTATGACTCATTCAGGATCTTTGTCATAGCTGTTTGTGGTTTTTTTCCTATATGGGGGGGCAAAGCTTTTTTGAGCTTTTAATGGAATAGCTTTCACATTTCTCAGAGTGGTGGGGGCAATGTAGAGTGTGCATAAAAAGAAGGAAATCTGTAGAATAGAAGAATGTCTGCCTTCGAACAGTAAGTATTTATGTTTAATTCTATGTTCCGAGATCGAGTTTTGAAATGAATAAATGTTTAAGTGGCTGATTAGAAGTCGTTTGGGTGAGCTACTGTAACACTGCATCAGGCGGTTCTGTCAGCTTGCCAGGAACAATGAATGAAAAGGGAATGAGACAGACACTTTCCAAGACTTAGGTTTCAAGAAGCAAGATAGATGATACTGTTTGCATCTTGACTCAGTTGTCTATTGTTAAAATTTCTTCATCTTTTGTAAATTTCAGAGGTGAAGGTCCCAAAGTATTTTATTTAAAAAAAATCAGTAAAGAAGCCACTTTAAAGAGCAAGATATGCATCCATTATGCTAACTGTTCATGCATAATACATTCACATACATGCAGTTTCTTTAGAGCAGAGTGGCAAGTGGTTGTGCCAGAGAAAAAGTAATTACTTAGCAGTTTGAAAGTGAAAATGAGTCTCTTATTAACAGCAATCTATCCAGAAACAAAGAGCAAGGATCTCTGTTCTGATGACATGTGTTTCCATCTAACACACAATACCTAGAATTTGGAGAATGCTGTAAGACAGCTTTAGGGGACAGCTACTACTTTATTGCCTGTGAAAATTGGAGGGAAAGAACTTTGAATTGGAAGAAAGAACACTACCGAAAGAGAGTGAAAAGAATTCCATCCTAGTGGGAATGATTTAATTTATTGTGTTCTTTAAGGATAAGCACAGCTGAGTTCTAGCCAAACTTACATAGGTGGAACAATAGAATTGTTGAGTTTTACTAAAAATGATTTGATGGTCCTCGAACTGCATCACCAAATATTCTAAAACAGGTAAATATGGACAATTCTGATACTTTGCCTGTTTAAACTTTTAAATATTGTAACTGGACATAAAAGGAATGAAGTTCAAGACAAATAAGTAAAAAATGGTGTGGAGTTGAGACCTTTTCAGACTTAATGTTGTAGCCTCTGCTGTATGTTCCTGTAGTGCAGTACTTCTCTCATTATGGCAAGTGTTCTTATAAATTGCTTGTTTCTCTGTTGATCTTTCTTGGTTGATCATAACTTGTGAGAGTTATGATCATAACTTGTGAGAGCACATTGCCTGTTATGTTCCCCACTGTATTTTCTCTGCTTAACATAGCACCTGTATGAATAATTTGTTCAATACTTGGAGGAAGGAAATAAAGGCATTCAGTGATTACAGTAGATGCCTGCTTAGAAGTCTAATTCAGTCAACTGTACGGTAGTTGTCTTTGTGTAGATTGCCTACTCTGTTGCTGTCCTGTGTATGCAGTGCATGTGTGTACTTCTTGGGCCCCACACTGGCCTTTCTGTAGGCTGGCAACTCTTTGTTGCATTTGTGTGTCATGGAGATAAAAATGAATGTTTATGTTAGTGGAAGTTAGACACAATTCAGAATATTGGGGGTTTTCTTGCATAAAATATACACACAGCAAAATATAAAGATATCTTAGTACCTACAGTTATCTGTACTTCTGCTGAGCCCCGTTAAGCAGACATTTTAGTACAAACAGCAGTTGGATGATATGTGAGGCAGAAAGAACAGAGCTGCCCATTTCGATCGGGGAGAGGGGAATACCAATACACACTGGAAAGACTTTCCTTCACAAATCAGTCTGCCAGTGCTTTGAGATGCTGCTTTAGTTTCAGAAGCCAGGTATCTGCCTGGATGAGCCTCAAGGAAGAGTTCTGGAAAACAGCCAGGGCTTCTAATATGAAGAGCTTTCAAAAGCAGTAAGGCTAACCTCCCGCCAATTCACCACTTCATGAAGAGCCAAAATAGAGACTCTAGAATTGATGTAATGTGATCCAACTTGCTTAAACCAGCCAGCACTCGTGCTGCTGGGTTCTACCCCAGCCTTGAGCTACAGAGAATCGTTGAGCATCGTAATTAAGGGACGTGGGCCCAAGAACATCTGTTGCTATTGCAGAGTCTTCACGAGCAATTCTCACACAAAAAGCAGTTTCTACAAATGATGCAGCTGCGTGAGCAGGAGAGAGGAAGGGGTAGGATGGGTGAGGGGCTTCTGTGGGATGTAAAGATACAACGTTCTTCCAAAAAGGCCCGGAATCTTTGCTACTTTCTCTCTGTTGGTAGATCGAGAGAAAGGTTACAAGATATTTTTCTGGGTTCATCTAAAATGATGAAATAAGGAGATGTTTGGATTTCTGCTTAGTAAACGGGTACGTCCTTCATATTTTGCTCAGCTCTGGTTGGAATAAATAAGTTGCTTTTGCAGCATGTGTAAATCCCCGCCCCCACAATACACACCCCTTTCAGTATCCATAGCAGATGGTAAATTCTGTGGCTGCCAGTTCTATCATAATATGGTTGCAGAAAATAGAAAGCACAGCAACATGAAGACCTCTGATAGAACACAGCTGGTGTTGGGAGACTGCTTCTGAATCTGCTGGTGATGACTATAGAGTTAGTGTGAAAGCACATAGCTGGACTGTAGAAACTTGTTACTTGAATGTTGGGATAAGACTGTGATGTTGAGACCCGTTATTAACCAAAGCATGTCTACCTGGGCCTTATGAGCGAAGAGCATGGGCCATGGGTGGGCAGACTGGCAGGGTGGTGGGGAAGTACAAGGGGAACAGGTACTACATTCTAGAAAATGAGAGGAGCGTTCCTGAAACAGCTGGCTAGCACGCTCATGAAGTTAGGTGTTACACTATCTGGTGGGGGAAGGATCTCATAAACGTATTTGAGAATCCAGGACTCTATAGAGTGTTTAGAATTTTAAACACCAAAAGACAATAAATACAATTTACATGTGAAGTTGGGACTAGAAACTGTATTAGAATTACTTTTTTACAGAAGTTAAATTGACACAAGAAAACTTTAATGAAAGGATATGGCTTTTCCTTTAGAAAATGGTCCTGCCTGACCCCTCTTGTGGAGGGTCTAGGTCAGGATTTAGTAAATAGCTTTGCTAGTTTAACACTGTGTACTCGTTTCATGTACTCTAGCCAGAATGGATTTACCCAAATGAACAGAGATAGGTTTTTAAAACTAAAACTTCTAGAAAGTTTCAGTTCCTGAGAGACTGACGTACAAAACTGAACTGCTTTCTTAATTTTTTTATTTTAAAAATATTTTAAAAGCATAGAAAAGGGCAGAGAATAATATAACAAATACACACCTCACAGAATTAGCTTATTTTTTTTGAAACTTAAGAAGAAAAAAGAATGCTACAGATAAAATTGAAGGTCCTTTGTGTCACCCAGCCCTAGACCCCTTCCCCTCCCTATCTTTTAAGAGGCAGCTACTGTTATGTATTTTGTGTGTATCCTTCTAGTTCATGTTTTTATGTTTTTATATATACCATATGTATTGGGAAATATACAGATACAATATAAATATATAAAGTGTTTTTGCGTGCTTAAGGTATCATTTGATATATATTCTATAATTCCTTTTACTCAACATTATGGTTTCTGAGGTTTATCTATGTTGATACATTTAACTTCAGTTCATTCATTTTCATTTATAGTGTATTATATGGATATACCATGATTTATTGTTATTATAAATGCAGAACATGTTTGTATAGATCATTTTGTGCACATTGCTAGAGATTCTAGAATCTAGAAGTAGAATTGCTGAGTCATAGGGTATGTACAAGTCCAATTTTGTTAGTTTATTTCCAAAAGTAGTTATGCTAGTTGACATTTCATCTGCAGTATATGAGAGTATCCTACATCTGATCCCAGACTTCTCCAGTTTTTGCCAGTCTATTAGATGAGAATATCTTACTATTTTAATTTGGGTTTTCCCAATTATCAGTGGCATCATAATTTTTTAGCCATTGACATTTGAAAATAAAAATATCCAAAGGTGTGAAATCCCAAAAAACATATCCCAGATGTGTTTTTCTGACATGGTAGGATTAAAATATAACTTTGTTCATATGGTCCTCTTAGTATAATAGTATTCCCACACAATTAAAATTTTAATTATCATTCTAATAGCTAAAATCACTTTTTAAAGTTTTAGATATTTTTGATGAAAATCTTCCTAAAATGTGTTTTACTTCCTATTTTGTGAAAATCGGGGTGAATTGAATTCAGTTCTCATAATGAATGTTAGGTTTTGAAAAAATTCATTAATGTCTACAGAGCCAGTTTAGATACTTGTTTCTGTACCTGATACCCTAAAAGATCCTCATGCTTTAATAAGTTATTTTTGCCTTCCCTCCTTTTAATTTGCTACCTTCTTCTATTCAGAATTCTAAGGATACATGGATGGTTTTTTCTTGAGTGAGAGCGTGCATGGGACTTGGGCAGCAGTTTGCCTCCAGGCAGTGGTCACTTCCAGTGTGCCCCCAGGGTTCTGGATAATTGAAACTGCGCAGTTTCAGCAATCTGACCTGCGGATGAGTGGGGTTTTTACTGTGTCAGCAAAATACCTACTTAAAAAGAGGCACAAATATTCTCTTAAAGAATGAATACATTTTAACTCAAGGATGTTAAATTGGTCTGTTACTGAAGAGATAATGAGCCTGGAAGGTGACTCATTATCTTAGAAGGTCTGAGAAAATTGGCCAGATACAAGTGGTACAAATATCATGCTGGTGAGCAGTAACAAATACCATGTGGCCATTCATGCCTTTTTTCCCTTCGTATATTTTTTTTCTTTTTAAAATTATTCTATTTTTCTTCTTTTTTATTGAACTATAGTTGATTTACAATATTATGTTAATTTTATGTGTAGAGCAGAGTGATTCTGTTGTATGTGTGTGTGTATTCTTTTCCATTAGGTTATTACAAGATGTTGAATATAGTTCCCTGCGCTATACAGTAAATCCTTGTTGTTTATCTATTTTATATATAGTGATATGTATCTGTTAATCCCGTACTCCTAATTTATCTCCGCCCTCTCCCTTTTGGTAACCGTAAGTTTGTTTTCTATGTCTGTGTGTCTGTTTCTGTTTTGTAAATAAGTTCATTTGTATTATTTTTTAGATTCCACATATAAGTGATATCATATATTTATCTCTGTCTGACTTACTTCACTTGGTATAGGAATCCCTAGGTCCATCCATATTGCTGCAAATGGCACTATTTCTTTTTTATGGCTGAATGATATTCCATGGTATACATATCACATATCTTCTATATCCATTCATCTGTTGATGGACACTTAGGTTGCTTCCATGTCTTAGCTATTGTACATAGTGCTGCTATGAACATTGGGGGTGCATGTATCTTTTTGAATTAGAGTTTTTGTCTTTTCTGGATATATCATTAATGCTTTTTTAAGATTTTTATTTTTTGTTTTCATAAAATTGTTTATGTTTGCTCTTTCTTGTCTTTCCAAACTTATGATATAAAGTTAACATTTCTGCTTTTTTCTCATTTCAGTGTGACAAAATTAGGCAAGAACGAGATGAAGCGGTTAAAAAACTGGAGGAATTTCAGAAAAGTATGTGAGCATTTCAGTGGAATTGTTCTAACACATACAACTGTGCTTTGGGATTATGTGGGTAGACATGTACCCTGTGTTTAGTTGCTGATGCATTAGGTGTCCAAGAAAGGAAGAATTGTCTTCCTATTTGCCCAAAAAGTGCTCTGGCATTACTGTGATTTTTAAAGAAATGGATTGAGCGTTATTGTTTCATAAGTATATTATTTATATATATATATAAAACACAGTTTGTACTTGTTATAAAAAATTTTACTATACAGAACAGTTAAAAGAGAGCAAATTTGTTATCTTCACTCTTTGAGAAAAGCCAACATTAGTATTTTATAGTCTTTTTTTCCTGATCTTTTATCTGTGAAATATATGTATCAACAAAAAATACAGTCATGCTTTGCATTCAGTTTTATAGCCTACTTTTTTTCAGTAAACAGTATATTATAGTCATCTTTGCATGTCAGTAGAGATATGTATATCAGTTTTTAGTGTTGCCCATAGTATTCTATTATATGATAGTACCGTAATTTATTTAAACAATTCTTCAGTGATAGATGGATTATTTCTGGTTTTTAGTAATTATCAATAATGCTGTGACAAGTATTCTTATACATACATTTTTACAGTGGTCTGGTTAGTTCCTTAGGGTAATTTATGGAAAAGGAATTCTAGGTTTACAGAACTATACATTTTTAGGAGTTTGGATGGTTGAAATAGCCCTCTCACCAAGGAAAGTTATATTCCCACAGAAGCTTTAATAATCTTCTTAATTTTTGCTATGTTATTTTTTATGTGATGTAAATCTGTTATTACTTCATCCCCTAAAATAGAACATATCTGATCACACTCAGAAGGATCAGAAGGAAATAAGTCACGGGAAAGGGCCAGACCTTAGCAGGGAGAGTGACCCTCCCCCTTAGAAGCAGGGCCTTTGTCCATCCTTCTGCAGATGCCATGTTAGTCAGGTTGTTTGATTATATCATAAAGCGTTGACTTGGTAACTACACCACAAAGCATTTTATTCTTGTTGAAGGTAAAGCAGCTATAAAAATGCAGCATTACAGTGAAATTTCAATAGCCAGTTTATTTCAGGTATCTGGCTGTAACGAGGAAAACCAAAGGGAATATTGTTGATAAAACCTATCTTTGGTGGCCAATATGCTATGACAGAACTATTTTTTATCTGTGAATGTGTGGATTGTAGCTGTTTAGGACCTTCTCCTTCCCTAATGCAGGATTAATGGGACATTCTTACACTTGAACTGACACTGGGTTACAGCTTCAAGAGTTATACCATTGACATAGTTACCAGTTAATGTGTTTGAATTAGTTATTGATACTGGATTGGCATACTCTGTGCAGTGGGAATAGTTCGAATTCTTATGGTTGGAGTTATAAAATGTTTTGGTCCAGGTAGGTAGTAGGGATTTTACCTCTTGCATTATGCAGAAATGGAAGCAACTTCCTACCAAATCAGCCTACCTTTAGAGTAACATGTAAACTTTGCTTTCATCTACCATTTCTCTTTTCCATTTCTCTTCCTCTAAATACCTTTGATAGTTTTAAAAATTTACATTTTTCCTTATGAGCAACTCAAAGCTTGAAAGAAATCATCTTTATTGTTGTTTTCATTCAACTTTTACCTTTACTACATCAACCTAATTTAAGTTTGGATGGCAGGAGAACAGAGTATTAACTCTTCACTCAGTCTCAAAAGAACAGAAAATGGAGACTAAGAAAACTTTAAATATTTGTTAAAAAATTGAGTTAAATGGTTCACGACTTTAGAACATAGAGTAGAATTTCAGATTTGGAAGGGAATGAGGCAGTTTTCACCAGTAAAAGGCACCATTTGGTGTGAATCCCTGTAGCCCTGAGCAATTCCTTCATTAGTAAAAATGGAATAAATGACCCTACCTTATAGGCTGTTCGAGGATTAAATGAGATAATCCATGTAAAAAGTGCTGAACACAGTGCTTGGCACTATAGTAAGTGCTCAATAAATACTAGTTGCGGGCTTCCCTGGTGGCGCAGTGGTTGAGAGTCCGCCTGCCGATGCAGGGGACGTGGGTTCGTGCCCCGGTCTGGGAAGATCCCACATGCCACGGAGCGGCTGGGCCCGTGAGCCATGGCCGCTGAGCCTGCGCGTCCGGAGCCTGTGTTCCGCAACGGGAGAGGCCACAACAGTGAGAGGCCCGTGTACCGCAAAAAAAAAAAAAATACTAGTTGCTGCTACCACCATCTCATTTACTGCACCATCCAGGGCTTGACTGCCCTTCAGTATTAAGAGTTTGTATCATTTACCTTTGATGAATTAGTTTCTGAACACCAGTCTCCACATTTGGACAGCTCCAGGGGAAGGTTTCTTTTGGTACTAAGTTGAAATCTGCCTTCCTGTAATGTTTACCTAGTTCTAGTTCTGGTTCTCCAGGTGTAGGAAGAGCAGCCGAATGAGGGTCAGGAAGAGCTTTGTTAGGCTGTTGGGATCAACTCTTCCTAGCTTGGCATACTTTTCGTAGCTGGTTTTGCCCATATTTCCGTGTGATTCTTGGCCCTCTGCCAGCTCTTCCCGAGCCTTTCTCCTGTCTTTCTGGACGGAGTACACCACTGACTGCATAGTAAAGCCACGTTGCCTAGAAAGACAGATTTCTGTGAAAGTGAAAGTAACTAAAGTTCTTTCATGTCTTTTAGGCCACAACATTAGATCCCCTGCTCTGTTTTAGTGCCTACCAGTTTTCCTGCATACCTGCTAGCTTTCATGGCTGTTTTCTTACTACATGAAAACCTTTCTAAGTAATCTGATATTGCACGAGAACTTATGGTATGTTTGCCACGT
>NW_020837955.1:32067154-32082154 GCF_003676395.1 Aethalodelphis obliquidens | reverse complement strand
TATATAGCTTCTTTTCTGTTATTTGTCTGAAGAATATATAGCAATAGAGGCCATTGCTTTAAAAGCAACGATAACATGGGTGCTCTCATATCATTTCTATTCTCTATATCACTAGAGTTCACTGGTTGATAATACTGTTGGAATTCTCTTTTCATTTCCTTTACTTTTGGACCAAGTAGAAAAAATGTATTCAGAGCATACTAGTTGTTCTGAATCTTGTAGTGGCTAAGGATAGTTTCTGTATTTTTCTCTTGTTATTAACAAGTATTCCTGTTGCAATAGGACATCCAAAGTGAGAGCACTGACTACCTCTCAGGACTGGCAGTTTATGGAAAACAGTGGTTTGGGAGGCAGTATGTACAGGTTTTATTCCTAATTGTATAATTTTGGACATATGTGACTTTGGCCAAGTTAATTCTGTTCCCTGGACTGCCATTGTCTCATCTTAAATGACAGGATGAACTAGAATTAGGACTAAAGTGAGAATGGGACAGACTTTCTTTATGATGACTTTAATCATTGGTCCCCTTAAAAAATTATTTTATTGCTATTCCCCCTTTTTTATTTAACAGTTGATTTTGAGCAAGAGAATTCACCTCTCTAACCTGCAGTTATCATGTCATAATTGTCAGTGTAGACCAGGGTTGATTTCTTAAGAATACCTCAGACCCACTGATTCTGGGAGTATGACCCAGACATGTGAATGTTGAAAAAGCTGCCAGGTGACTGTTATATTCATCCCTGCTTCTGAACAACTGTGTTACTAATCTCTAGGGTCATTTTTACAATTTAGTATTGACAATAGGATCCTTAACTTAGAGTTTGTCTTCTATTCTTTAAGAAGCTCCTTTGAAAATGGACTTACGGTTTGTTTTTGAGGATACGGTGTGAACTCAGGAACTTTAGAATAAAAAACAAACCAAAAATACCCTATTCAATTAAATGCTGTAGATGTGCTCATTGGATGTGGAAGATAACTACAGCTTTGAATGCAAAGTTTGGAAACTTCATTATATGTGTGATCAATAATGAAAGTAGCACATCCTGATTTAAGTATTAATTGTCATTTTTGGAAGTAGTTTTCATTTTCTAAGCAGCAGAGTTCCTGTACATTCTTATTTTTCTGAAGTGTTTGCTCTCAAATTAATGACAAATGGAATGTTTCTTATGATACAGTTTCTTTTAACATCTTTATTGGAGTAGAATTGCTTTACAATGTTGTGTTAGTTTCTGCTGTATAACAAAGTGAATCAGCTATATGTATACATATATCCCCATATTCCTTCCCTCTTGCATCTCCCTCCCATCCTCCATATCCCACCCCTCTAGGTGGTCACGAAGCAGGAGCTGATCTCCGTGTGCTATGCAGCTGCTTCCCACTAGCTATCTATTTTACACGCGGTACTGTATATATGTTAATGCTACTCTCTCATTTCGTCCCAGTTTACCCTTCCCCCTCCCCTTGTCAAGTCCATTCTCTGTGTCTGCGTCTTTATTCCTGTCCTGCCCCTAAGTTCATGAGAACCTTTTTTATTTTTTTCGAGTCCATATATATGTGTTAGCATACAGTATTTGTTTTTCTCTTTCTGACTTCACTTTGTATGACAGACTCTAGGTCCATCCACCTCACTACAAATAACTCAATTTCGTTTCTTTTTATGGCTGAGTAATATTCCATTGTATATATGTGCCACATCTCCTTTATCCATTCATCTGTTGATGGATGCTTAGGTTGCTTCCATATCCTGGCTATTGTAAACAGTGCTGCGATGAACATTGTGGTACATCACTCTTTTTGAATTATGGTTTTCTCAGGGTATATGCCCAGTAGTGGGATTGCTGGGTCGTATGCTAGTTCTATTTTTAGTTTAAGGAACATCCATACTGTTCTCCAAAGTGGCTGTATCAGTTTACATTCCCACCAACAGTGCAAGAGGGTTCCCTTTTCTCCACACCCTCTCCAGCATTTATTGTTTGTAGATTTTTTTTGATGATGGCCATTCTGATGGATGTGAGGTGATACCTCATTGTAGTTTTGATTTGCATTTCTCTAATGATTAGTGTTGTTGAGCATCCTTTCATGTGTTTTTTGGCAATGTGTATGTCTTCTTTGGAGAAATGTCTGTTTAGGTCTTCTGCCCATTTTTGGATTGGGTTGTTTGTTTTTGATATTGAGCTGTATGAGCTGCATATGTATTTTGGAGATGAATCCTTTGTCAGTTGCTTCATTTGCAAATATTTTCTCCCATTCTGAGGGTTGTCTTTTTGTCTTTGTTTATGGTTTCCTTTGCTGTGCAAAAGCTTTTAAGTTTCATTAGGTCCCATTTGTTTATTTTTGGTTTTATTTCCATTTGTCTAGGAGGTGGGTCAGAAATACAATTTGACTGCATTATTTCCTTAAAAGCAAGTGTGGATGCTTTCCTTTGCTAAAATGTGAAAGTTAAACTGATAATTATAGACCAGTTATTTAAATCGTATGATCCAAGTCTGTTTAATTTGCTTATTTTGTATCTTTAAATATTCATTAAACTGTGCTCAATATAAAAACCCTATTTAAATTTGAATATAGTATAAGATTCTGTTACTGTAGGGTTATGAAAGATTTATTTTTGCCTTGTAACTAATAAGGATTCTAAATCCCAAGTAGTATGCTGTTAACCTATATAACTTGATGAATAATAACTGCAGTGAAATTTCTCAGCCCAAATTTGTGAATTCAGAGTTCTCAAAAATTTCCACTTAGTATGGTTATAAGATTTAATGTGTATAAGTCTTATATTTCTTCTTTCAGAATGTGAAAATGTTGTTTTAGAGAAGACGTTTGCAATTTTGTTTGGCTTTTTTCTTGAGATAGTAACTTTGTTGAATAGAGTAATTGTATTACAGCCAAATAGTAGCTGGTAGACTTTGGTGCCTGGCTTGATAGAGGCATTAAAACTCTTTTGAGGGCAGAACTGTTAACTGTTAGATTATTAAATATTACTTCGATGGTGGCCTGGGGAGCACCAGATGGCAAAAATTAGTATTTTCAGTTTTTCATGAGAATCCTGGGGGAAGAAGCTTTGTATAGATGAATACCTTGGTTGAAGGAAACTAGCTGATAAATGACTTCCAGAGGAAAATTAGACACACAGACTAAACCTCTTTTGTTACTAATAGCTAATATTTGCTGAATTTTTACTGTATGTCAGTCACAATACTTTATATATATATCTCATTTAATCTTCATATTATGGGATAGAGACTATTTTTATCCTTAGTTAGCTGATGAGAAAACTGACACTGAAAGATTAGATTATCCTAGAGGCAGAGACAGAATTTGATTGCAGAGCTGAGTTCTTAACTCTGCTATACTAATTTTATAGAAATGCATACTCAAGTACTGCATTCCTCTATGTCAATTATCTGTAGTATTGGTGTACATTAGAATGACCTGGGAAGCCCTGAAAATGTGCTATGCTCGGCTCTACTGCCAGAGATTTTGGTCTGGTGAGGGCCTGCATGTTGGGAGTTTTTTTTTTAAAAACTCTACAGATGGTAATGTGCAGGGTTGGGAACCATTAGTTTAAATATTAGGAGGCAGAATTACAAACTAAGTCTTGAGTTTTTTCACTTGAGTTTTTCTTAAATTGTTCTTTTCTCCTTGCATTCAGAAAAGATGTCATCATTTGAGAATTGACGATGGTCCTTGAGTGTCTAGTGCCATGCTCTAGCATTCATGGTTCAAAGAACACACAACAATGTTTACTTGAATTTTCCATCTGAAGGAAGAGGGATTGGGAAATCATGGGTCTTATATCTTATCCCTGATCCTCTAATATAACATGGAGAGCTAGAAGCTGGAGCTATGGGCTGGGAACTGGGAATAAAGGTCTGTGTCTGATTCCTTGAATAGATCTCACCAGCCTTCCCAGGAAGAATCTGTGGAATGGTTCATAGCCATTTCTAAGTGATTCTTCCTGATTCCCCAGAGAGGTCAGGGAATGCTCTAGGGAATGCTCTTGTGTTCCAGACCACGCTACTCGGGGTATATTTAGTTTCCATATTACTGGGGTAAGAATCAGATCTCCCAAATTGAAATGGGCTGGACTTTCCCTGAGAGAAACCCTGAAGGGTCCTAATCATGATCACAAATGAAGGACCAAAGCCAGACAAATACCATACTAAACATCTTATTCTGGCATAAGGTTTACAGCAGTGAAGGGCATTTAGCTTTCCAGTGAATTGTTTCTGTCTGTGTTTATTTCCAGTGTCAGTTATTAAATTAAGAACTTGTCTTGATGGCCAACGGCCCTTAGTAAATGCAAACACATTTCTGTATCTTATATTTTATACTAGAGAAATCAATATACGAAATACTTTATACTCAAATAAGAGAAGACCTTTTATATTTTAGTCTTGTGAAGAGAACACGTAAGCAAAACCATATTTTCCTTCTGTGGACTTTGGATCAACTTTAGTCTTCGTGTGTGCCTCGTACTAACATTTATGTGCACATAAACACAGGAGCTGAAGAAGGTAACAATAATTGATAACCAACTCATTTTTACATCAGGGGATAACAAATACATTAATGAGTTAGGATTCCTTTATCTGCAGTGAATTAGATAGAGATAATAGAAACGTATCTTGAACTTTCTTCTATCGTGTATTATTAGAACTCTGTGTACAGATAGAAACACATTTTGAACTAATTTAAGCAAGAAAAGGAAAGAAAAGTAGGAATTTGTTCAGAGGGATATTGGAGAATCCCATAGAATCCATGAGCTAGGAGCGTTTTAGGAATGGACTGGAGCCCTGTGGCAAACCCTGTGTCTGTTGCTTTTCTCTGTCTCTCCTACACATTGGCTCCATTTTGGCTTTGCTGTGGACTGCCTTTCTCTATTCCTCAATTCAGTAGTGTAACGTGGTTGCCAGTAGCTACTGTATATCCAGACACATGGAAAGGAATTCATCTCTCTGTTCCAGTCTCCAAATTTCTAGAGAAGGGATCTAATTGACCAAGCTTGGATTACGTGCCTAATTCCTGGACTAATTATTATAGCTATGGCCAAAGTGGTAGGTTGTGCTTTGGGAGAACTTGGCTTTTCCCATAGAAATCATTTGGAACAGTGAAGAGGAGTGTCAGTGTCCAGAAAACAGAGAGTGCCAGGCAAACAAACATTTCAAAGATGTTCACAGCACAGCATCAAACAAAATATTTGCTTGAAAGAAAGTGTCTTAAATTAAGACTTTTAATGACTGTGAATAAATTGAAATTTTATTTAATCTATACTGGTGTTTCATCTTAATTCTTCTTGTATTTATCAGTTATAACTAGCATTTTCACATGCTGCTGGCTATAAGGCATAGGTTTTACTTAAAGTAATAAGTTTAATATTAAAAAGTATAAAAAACCTTATTTAATGACTCTTCTAATTGTTACTTCATGCTGTGAATGTTGATGAATGTGCAAGACAAAAATACACTTAATTTGTCTATTGTTTAAAAATCCAAGACACTCATTTTTTTTAACATCTTTATTGGAGTATAATTGCTTTACAATGGTGTGTTAGTTTCTGCTTTATAACAAAGTGAATCAGCTATACGTATACATATAACCCCATATCTCTTCCCTCTTGTGTCTCCCTCCCACCCTCCCTATCCCACCCCTCTAGGTGGCAAGGCACTCATTTGACTGCTGTTAAAATAACTGTCTTTATATTTGCCTTAGTTAAATAAAGAAAATAAAGCATTGAAAAGAATCAGCATGTTATACATGGCCAAGCTGGGGCCAGATGTAATAACTGAAGAGATCAACATTGATGATGAAGATTCAACCATGGACCCTGAGGGTGCTGCCGAGACTTGTGTCTCAGTACAGTGTCAGAAGCAAATCAAGGGTAGGATCCCTGGCTTAATTATTGAGCATGTTTTTGACTCCTGTTAGGATAATGCTTCTGAACCCTGGTTGCACATTGGAATTACATGATAATTTCAAAAAATATTGATGCCTGGTTCCTACTTTGGAAAGAATTCTGACTGTTTGTCACAGGGGGTGGCCTGATTGAGAAGCATGATGGATGTATAGCTTTATGAGTACTTTCTTGTTTGGGATTAGGCACTTTTGAAAGCATTGTCTTGACAGAAGCAGTCAGTTTGCCTATAAACTTCTAAAGGATAGGACTGTGTATTAAGATATTTTTGTTAAATGAAAGTAAGAATGAATAAAAGTATATTTAGCTGACACCTCCTGTTAGTCTGTTTCTCTGTTGGAATCTTTGGGGAAGATACCTCCCCAAATTGCTTAGTCTCTGCCCTCCAAGAACTTCCCATATGATTCAGGCAATGAGCTAAAAGCAGTATGTAGTATTAAGCAACTGCGGTGGTCCCCAAGTAGTGCTGTAAGGCAAGATCACATGTTACATCTATTAAATACACATTAACTTTATTAATAAATAAATACACACACACACCCCTATATATTGTTAAGGATGTAGGAAAACAGTTTGGGGCTCAGTAACTATTGGAGCATTTTAACTTACTGTACCTGTCAGGAGTAATACTTGTTTGCTTGTTTGGTAGATAAAACTTCAGCAAGAAGTATAAAGAAGGAAGTAAAAAGAAAGCCATCTTAACCTGACTTTCTACCCCCTAACTTAAGACAAAATCATATTTATGCTGGTAGGAAGGGAGAGAAAGTTTAAAGGCTTTCCTTTTGTTTGTATTTCTCCCTTCTGTTAGGTCTTGAATGGTATGGTCTCTTGTTCTTCTTTAAGATTAGCCAGCCAGTGAAGAAAGTGGTTTTAAAGTAAGTCTCTGATAGGGCTTCCCTGGTGGCGCAGTGGTTGAGAGTCCGTCTGCCTGCCGATGCAGGGGACACGGGTTCGTGCCCCGGTCCGGGAAGATCCCACATGCCGCGGAGCGGCTGGGCCCGTGAGCCATGGCCACTGAGCTTGCGCGTCCGGAGCCTGTGCGCCGCAACGGGAGAGGCCACAACAGTGAGAGGCCCGCGTACCGCAAAAAACAAAAAAAAAAAACAAACAAACAAAAAACTAAGTGGCAAAAGTGTGTGGGCCTGGGTATAAATTTAAGTACTCTGTGCTAATCCATGTTTTTTTTTAACATTTGAGTGGTAGAAGTAACTTTAATCTAACACCAGAAGTTTTTGCACTTACAGTTGCTAGTATTTTCACTCTAGTAATACAGTTTTCATTAAATCTCAATAATATGAAATACGAAGTAAATTAAGAAACAAAACACCAACACCCTGGAGAGAAAATTATTAGAATTAACCCTTTTTCAAATAGGTCTTATTTTGAGTCAGTTCAAATAATGTTTAAGGGCTGTAAATTGGCAGCAAGTCAGGATTTTTTTCTTTAAATCAAAATCTCCAAATTATTAGCTGCCCAGTTGGTTTGTATTGCATTGTGACAAAAGCCCATGGCCATTAAAAAATAAAAAAGAAATTAGTACAGTGCCTTAATTTGTTTTGCTGAAAGCTTAAAAAAATTCTACTTCTAAAATGCCAAATAGTTTCCTAGAATACAGGTTTGATATATTGCAGAGAAAACATGATCTAGTATATTTAACGTAGTGAGTGTGCCTGATACAAAATTTTAGAAACATAGCTATATTTGGCGGGGCAGGGGGGGAGAAGTGATATTTCCATTGTCTTTTGCTACT
Source organism: Aethalodelphis obliquidens (assembly GCF_003676395.1). Lineage (NCBI taxonomy): Eukaryota > Metazoa > Chordata > Mammalia > Artiodactyla > Delphinidae > Aethalodelphis > Aethalodelphis obliquidens. Next base: position 32,074,489 of record NW_020837955.1, on the reverse strand, counting down.
TCATTTTCCTTTTAATTGTGGAATAACTTTGACCATAAGCTGCACATGGATTGGCATTTTCAATTCTTCTGACAAGATTGGTTTCTTCTTTTAAAAATAAGGCTTTTTTTTTCTTATTTTTTTCTTTAAAAATGCAGAACTTCGAGATCAAATTGTATCTGTTCAGGAGGAAAAGAAGATATTAGCCATTGAACTGGAAAATCTCAAGAGCAAACTTGTAGAAGTAATTGAAGAAGTATGTATCTTAGGCCCGAAAGGCAAGACCTTTAGTCTTTTAAGGTGTTTGGGGACAGGCTAAGTCAAAAACTTGCTGTTGGAAGCTAATTTCTGACATGAGAACCATGTACCAATTTTAATCTTCTCTTGTCCCCACTATTTCAGACATACAAAAAGGTATAGAAAATAAGATCATGAACATTCATGTACCCACTGTCTAGCTCAAGAAATAAAATAGTAAAATAGCATTGAAGTGTTTCCTATTGTCCCGTGTGTTTCACTGTGAGGCAGATTTGTGACAGTGATATCTGCATTTAAGTCATACACTTTGTTGCTGCTGATGAAGAATGATTTTGCTTCTCTGATGGAGGGCTGACTCAGCTGGGAAAGGCTATGCCCCTCTGTACCTCCAACACAGGCATATATGATAGATGGTAGAATGGGTTCAAGTGGGTATTTGGAGAATCTTTTTATTTTTCCTTTTGAATTGTCTTTAAGAGCAGGAGCACATAATTAGCCTTCTTTGCATGAGGCTTCAAGGATCTGCCTTTGCAGTCTCGGTTTAACTTGTATCAGTGGTTCTCAGAGTCTGTAGCCCAAGGCTTCCCAACTGATGTGTATAGCACCTTGATATCCTTCAAATGGCTTACAGGTATGCCAGGGTATTGACCCCTTCAGTGAGCAGCCTCTTTCAGTTACCCCAGTTCCCATACACATATTCTTAAGGGCCATAATGTGAAAAACGTTGGAAAGCAGTGACCACCAACCTCCCATCCCCAGTTGCTTTTACTTATTGTGGCAGTAAGTGTGAGTGGGAAGAAGGATGATGACATTCTAGAAGCGTTGAACTGTATACTGGTTACTAATTTAAACCAAAAACAACAATATAGCTTATACTAAAGGAAACCAGTTCACAGACCATATGGAAGTGCTGATGGATTCAGGGTCCCTTTCAGGGACCATTACCTTAGCTTGTTTCTTGAGTATAACCATAGGAGAGAAAGAAAGACATTTTGATGCATTCCAATCCTCAATTATAATTATTTATTGATGATTCTCTCCCCTCCCACTTAGAGGTGTTATTGGAAGCCATTTCAGAAGTCATTTTTATTATGACTATTTCAGACATCTGAAAAGTGTAAAAAACAAAATAACGAACCTCCATATGCCTACTATGTAGTTTAATACATAAAACATTAGCATAGTATTGAAACCCGTGTGCATCTCTCCCTAACTGCATTCTCCTCACTCCCTGCACTGTTTCCTTAAACAACCATTATTCTGAACTTGTTTTTTATCATTTCAATGCATATATTTACATTTTCACTACAATACCTAGTATTTTGAGTGTTTTAAACTATATAAACCTGCTTTTTTAATTCAACATAATGCTTTTGAGATTTATCCACTTGGTACATGTAACTTTACATTCTTTTTTTTAAAACTATACTATGATATTCTCTTTTCCTATTGATAGATGCCAAAAATTATTTCAGAAATTTAAGTTTTGTGTGGGGGGAGATTTTCATATGTATTTTGTTTAAGCCAAAAGTCAAAGTTCAAAGTCTTTTTTATTTTAAAAATTTATGTATGTTTTTACTTAAGCCAAATGTCATCAGAGTTTAAAATGAATACCAAAATTGAATATTGGCTCTCTGATTAAATGATTCAAGTATTTTCCGGGTGCAGTCTAATTGGATTTTTGCATTAAAAATGTCAATCATTTACACTGGACGGCTAGAACACTGCCATATTTAGGGACCAATGCCAGTACTATTTGGAATATGTAAAGAAGTTCCAGATGTACATCCTAAATTAAATAGTTACTTTGAGGCTTTAAAAACATTTTAATAGAAACCTAGCACAGTGAAGCCAATTACTGCTTTAATGTAACATCGTGTTGAAAGTTGAATAGCAATTTAAGTATCACACATCATCATATATCATGTTTTACAATTTTGGATGTTTTCTCCCCTCAAAATATCACATTTTTAGGTAAATAAAGTTAAACAAGAAAAAGATGTTTTAAATTCGGAAGTTCTTGAACAGAGAAAAGTCTTAGAAAAATGCAATAGAGGTATGTATTTCCAGTCTTTTCCCTCAAATATATATGTAATTTATTTTGTTTATATATATTTTGTGTTGTTTTATACTGGTGTCTAAAGATTCTTGTAGCAAAAATCTTCTATATTGTGTTTTCCTAACTTCTAGCAATGACTCTCTCTCATTCCTGCTCTTTTTCTACCTACCTGAGAGTCTGGGGACATTTAAAAGTGCTTTTGCTTGAGGAATTCATGACCCACTCATTTTGAAACTTCAAACCTAAATACTCTTTTGTCCTACATATATCTTGGGACCATGGCCATATTGGCTATCCCCTCAGTGTTTATATATCTGGTAGGTTAATTGGTAAACTTCTCCTCGATCCAGAAGAGATTAGGATATCTACATAAATACATGCAACATTATATGAAAAACTTTTAAATTAAGAGGATATGGAAAATGGGACAAAGGAAAAGTGAGAATATATGTTAATGTACAAAGTGCTTATTACTTACTCCGAGTTCTTGCACATTTCCTGCCTGTGTGCCTGAAATCTGGCTCTGAGCTCTCTAGGAGCCAGAGTGATGAGAGATTCATGATCATTTTTATGAATCATATAAAAATTTACCTGTTGGTCAGGAGAAGCAGACCTGGTCTCATGGTGAGAAGGAACTTTCTCCAGAGGCTACTTCTAGAGAAAATTCTGTGTAATTTGATTCCATCATACTTGTCATAAAACACAGCATCAAGTCTCATGGGACCATTTCTTATGTCCCCTGGTTTAGGGCAAAGGAGCAAAGTGCAGTTCTGCAAACATAATTCTTAAGGGAGGGGACTTACTATGCTTTTTTTGTTCTCCTTTTTTCCCTCAGCCACTGTCTTTCCTAGTTCAGAAGCTACAACACTAAAAGGAAACCTTTCAGACCCAGGGCCTTCCCTATTGTTATTGGTGGTGGTTCTCCATCTTTGTGTCATTCATGAATTGAGATTTTTTTTTTTAGTAAATAAAGGACCTTGTAGCTAAGTGTGGGAGATGCACTAGTTTGTAACATTTCCTCTGCCTTTTATGCATTTAAGAAGATAGAAATGGTGTAGAAGAATTTTCAGTCGTGATGCACTGTGCTAGAAACAGAGGGCTCTGCAGAGGTTAATATCATGGACCTTGCCTTCAGGGAGACCCTTATCTAGGCAGAGAGAGATTATATAAATAAATACATGACTAGGACCAACCGAATTTCTTTCAGAATCCAAGAGGGCCAGGTCATGTGAAAATTCACTTTTTATTATAGTGTTCTGGACATAGAATAGAAAGTTAATTATCTTGCCCAGGGCTTCAGATAGTCATAATCTTCTTTGTTTTCTTTGTGAAATTTCTTTTTTTTTTAAACAGGTTTGAAAATCGTTTAGCTCTCAGGGACCTGTAATTCACATCACAAACCACCACTTCATTGCTTTACTTGAGTAAGACTGTTAGTCTTTCCTCTGAGGAGGCAGTAGATTGACCGAGTACAGAGTTTGAAATTCTATGTCATTACGCAGCAAACCGGTCCTTAATCAGTTAGGAGTGAAGTGCCCTGGAGGAACAGTTTGTGAAAGCTGCCATTAAGAGAGCCTTTTTAAAGGTTTTTATTGACATGACTCAGCTCAGGATTGAAAGTGCCTTGCTGGAAGCCAGTGGAGAGGCTAGTGTGCTGTCCACCTATGTGGTTCCTAGTTGGTAATGGCGTCATCACTCCCTCTGTCCCGTCTACATCATTATTTAACAGAATAGGTCACAGAATATCAAAAAGTAGGAAAGAATTCATGTTGCTCCTATTTGACAGTATCGTCCCTTTGAAGATTTCTGTCCACAGTGATTCTTTCATTCAAAGCTCTGACTCTGGGCCCATATGGATCTAAGGCTGTTTCTCTTCTTTATAAACATGGAGAACACTTTGAAATAACTTACATATGTACATTTTTTCTTTTTATTCAAGTAACATATTTTTTGGTGGAAAGTATAGATTTATATGGGAAAAGTAAAAAAAACTAAAACTCAACCCTTACAGTCCAGAGATAAGCACTATTAACATTTTAGTGTTTATTCTTCCAGGAGAGGAAAGGGGGGAGGGGCAATTTATGGGTAGGGGACTAAGAGGTACAAACTATTATGTATAAAATAAGCTACAAGGGTATATTATACAACACCGGAAATGTAGTCAATATTTTATAATAACTATAAATGGAGCATAACCTTTAAAAATTGTGAATCACTGTATTGTACACCTATAACATATGATATTGTGCATCAACTATATTTCAATCAAAAAACCTATATATGTACATTGAGTTGTTTATTAAATATGTTTATAACGTATATGGAGTATAAATAAAATACCAACAAAAGAAATATCTTTTTTGCCCATCAGTGCTTTACAAGCCCCTGAACATCAGTCTCTACTTGTGTTCCTTCCTTGGACTTTAATCATTGCTTTTATTTATAGTTTTGTCATATATATATATATCCCTAAACAGCATATTGTTTAATTTTGCATGTTTTTGAACTTTATATAAATGATATAATTTTGCATATGTCCTTCTGCTGCTTTTTGTGTTTGTCCGGTTCATCATGTTGAAGGGTATTGCTGTGGTATGTTTATTTTCACTGCTGTATAATATTTCATTCAATGTCTATACCAAAATTCATTTATCCAGTATCCATTTGGTGAATGTTTGAGTTTTTTCCAGTTTTTTTGCTATTCCAAGTCATGCTGTTATGAAAATTCTTATACATGTCTTCTGGTGCACATATCCAAGAGTTTCACTAAGATATATGCCAAAGGTAAAATTTTACCTTCAATTTCACTACATAATGCCAAATTATTTTTAAAGTAGATCTATAAGTTTATACTCCTGTTAACAGTGTATTTGTTTCCATTGTTCTGTATTCTCTCCCAGCTTGATATAGCTATACTTTTAAATTTTTGCCAGTTGCCTCTTTGGTGAGTATAAAAAGGTAGCTATGGTTTTACTTTCCTTTTCCTTGGTTACTAATGAAGATGGTAATTGGCCTTTCACATGTTTCCTCTTCAGTGAAATCCTTGTTGACGTGTTTTGTATGTGTCTTTTAAAAAACAAAAATGAACTCATTTTAAAAATATATCATGAATGTCTTTCCATTCAGTAAATATGCCTCTACAATGTAATTTTGATGGCAGAATATTTCTTGTACACAGCATACTTAACTGATCCTTCAGTGTTAGACCATCTAGATTATTTCACTGTTTTCAGCAATGATGCACAGAGCACCCTTGCGATTAAATCTCTGTATATGTTCATGATTTATTCTTTTAGAAGAATAAATACATTCCTAAAAGTGGAATTGTTGAGCCAAAGAGTATGAATAGTTTTAGATTTTAGATTCATATTGCCAAGTTGCCCTCTAAAAAGGTCTTACCAATTTATACTCCAACCAGCAATGAATGTGGGTGCTTATATGCCTGAATAAGGAATCTTTCGTCACCATTTTTTATCCGTATTCTTGATAATCTGTGTGGCGTATTGTCCATTTTCTTTTCCTTGTCTTCTCAAGTGTCCATGCTAGCAGTAGAAGAGTATGAGGAAATGCAAGTGAACTTGGAACTGGAGAAGGACCTTCGAAAGAAAGCAGAGTCGTTTGCACAAGAGGTAAATATCTTGCAGAGACTTCGTATTTTATCTTTATATTTTAAAGAACTTTGCAGATGACATATAAAAATATTTTTTGAGGTTGAATAAGAGTCACTTTGAATTACGGATCACCTGATTTAGGGAGCTATGGAATAGTATCAAATTCATTGAACTTGGTGTCGGAAGATCTGGGTTTAAATTTTGGCCATGTCATTCAGTTAGTAGCTGTATGTTACCTGCAGTTATTAGCAGTTCCTTAGCCTCTTTGGGCTTCACTTTCACCATCTATAAAATGGGTGATGTTACTAACCTAACCAAGTGGATTTTAAAATCAAATGGCACAATTTTTCAAAAGAATTTTGTAAACTATAAAATGCTGTGTCAGGGAAAGAAATTATATTTAGGGATACCCATCCCATAACTTGTGAGGGAAAGTCCAGCTTGAGTACAGGATTTTTGCATGTTTCCAGTAGCCTCAAGACCTCAAGAATCTAGGTTACATCTCAGTATACCATCTGAAATAACAATATCATGGTATTAGTATTTCTCTTCAGCTGCTATTCAGTGCTCTCATTATGTGAGTTGATGCTTCCGCTTGCTGTGGAACATTGTCATGTTACACACCCATTATCTGAGCCTTTCACCAGAGTAATGACTTGCCTCTCACGTTAGAGATAAGCTTTGAGCTTCTCATGTTCTGGCCTTAACTTTGTTGCCATGTGGTTATTGGGTATTCCATGGCTCTGGGACTGGTTTCCAGGGAAATGATGAGGCACCAGTTGGCTGAACTGTAACAGCTCATGATATGGAGCTGATCTGCATGAGATTTCCATCATGTGTAAATATTTTGAATCTGTGTGCATACTGTAGGTTCAAGGAAAGTAGTTAAGGAAATATAGAACATTCTTAGGTGGACGTATCCAAGGTGTAGAAGGAAGACAAAGCATGGGGTTATGGGAATGACATTTGAAGATCAGATTATGGTTTTGTGCAGGAGTTTTTCTGTGCTTGAATGTAGCTGTGCTAGCAATGAACTATACAAAAGATTTAGTCTGAGAAGATCTGATTTCAAATATTATGATTCATTTTACTCAGAGAGTTTAATGAAAGATAAGTATTGTTCTCTTATTTCCTGGAAGGAAGAAAAAAAAATTGAAGTGTGTTAGAGCCCTTTGGAAAAAGCTGCAGCATACATAAATAATGGAACTTGGGCTTCCCTGGTGGCCCGGTGGTTGAGAGTCCGCCTGCCGATGCAGGGGACACGGGTTCGTGCCCCGGTCCGGGAAGATCCCACATGCCGCGGAGCGGCTGGGCCCGTGAGCCATGGCCGCCGAGCCTGCGCGTCCAGAGCCTGTGCTCCGCAACGGGAGAGGCCACAATAGTGAGAGGCCCGCGTACAGCAAAAAAAAAAAAAAAAAAAAAAAAAAA
>NW_020837955.1:32057835-32067054 GCF_003676395.1 Aethalodelphis obliquidens | reverse complement strand
AAAAAAAAAAAAAAAAAAAAAAAAAAAAAAAATGGAACTAAATAAATGGTTGAGGGGAGGGAGAGTAGAGATAATGTGAAGATGCCTCCATTGCAAAACTGAAAATGTTGGCTGATTTTGACCTGAATGCTAGGGTCTTATTTTGAGAGACATTTTCAGTTTTCCATTTCTTGTTTGTAGAATGATATTAGAATACAAAGCAGCTCAAAGAAAAACTTGAAGGCCATGCAGTAGCAGAGAGGATAGATGGAAGAAGTAAGATTCCTTTAAGAATGAATGATTGAGGGCTTCCCTGGTGGCGCAGTGGTTGAGAGTCCGCCTGCTGATGCAGGGGACACGGGTTCGTGCCCCGGTCCGGGAAGATCCCACATGCCGCGGAGCGGCTGGGCCCGTGAGCCATGGCCGCTGAGCCTGCACGTCCAGAGCCTGTGCTCCGCAACGGGAGAGGCTGCAACAGTGAGAGGCCCGCGTACCACAGAAAAAAAAAAGAATAAATGATTCAGTCTGCCATCCACTTGGTAGTGATTGGTGGAAACAGTAGTACTGACATGTTAACCCAGAATGAGGAGAGAGAAGGTTGAGGAGGGAAAGCAAGAGCGGTGGCACTTACATTACTGGTAGCATAAGTATTTGCAACAGTGCTCAATGATTGTACAATGTCTAGGTTTGATCTACACAGTAGTGAGAAGAAAAGATAAAGCTAGATTAGAACTAGTATATCTTCCCTTTTCACGGTTTACAAATTCTCAGGTTTTCAACAGATAACTACACGACTTAGCTTAACCAGAGAAGTACCACTTCTGCATTCTGTTCTTTAGTGCATTCAGCAAACATCTGGTAAGCCAGACAGTGTGTAGATAGTGGGAATATAATGATGAAGAAAGCAAATATGATCCTTGCTGTGTTGGAGTGTACAGTATAGAGCTGTAGAAATCAGTTTTTTTTTCCTATTTTCATTTTGCCAAACTTTGAGTATTTGACAGTGCTTTTCTTTTTTTTAAAATTTTTAAATTTTATTTATTTTTTTTATACAGCAGGTTCTTATTAGTCATCAGTTTTATACACATAAGTGTGTACATGTCAATCCCAATCTCCCAGTTCATCCCACCACCACCTCCTCCCCCCCACCGCTTTCCCCCCTTAGTGTCCATACATTTGTTCTGTACATCTGTGTCTCAGCTTCTTCCCTGCAAACCAGTTCATCTGTACCATTTTTCTAGGTTCCACATACATGCGTTAATATACGATATTTGTTTTTCTCTTTCTGACTTACTTCATTCTGTATGACAGTCTCTAGATACATCCATCTCAACAAATGACCCAATTTTGTTCCTTTTTATGGCTGAGTAATATTCCATTGTATATATGTACCACATCTTCTTTATCCACTCCTCTGTTGATGGGCATTTAGGTTGCTTCCATGACCTGGCTATTGTAAATAGTGCTGCAGTGAACATTTGGGTGCATGTGTCTTTTTTTTTTTTAATTATTATTTATTTATTTATTTATTTTTAACATCTTTATTGGAGTATAATTGCTTTACAATGGTATGTTAGTTTCAGCTTCACAACAAAATGAATCAGTTATATATATACATATATTCCCATATCTCTTCCCGCTTGCGTCTCCCTCCCTCCCACCCTCCCTATCCCACCTCTCCAGGCGGTCACAAAGCACCGAGCTGATCTCCCTGTGCTATGCGGCTGCTTCCCACTAGCTATCTACCTTACGTTTGGTAGTGTATATATGTCCATGCCTCTTTATCGCTTTGTCACCGTTTACACTTCCCCCTCCCCATAGCCTCAAGTCCATTCTCTAGTAAGTCTGTGTCTTTATTCCTGTTTCACCCCTAGGTTTTTCATGACATTTTTTTTTAAATTCCATATATATGTGTTAGAATACGGTATTTGTCTCTCTCTTTCTGACTTACTTCACTCTGTATGACAGACTCTAGGTCTATCCACCTCATTACAAATAGCTCAATTTCGTCTCTTTTTATGGCTGAGTAATATTCCATTGTATATATGTGCCACATCTTCTTTATCCATTCATCCGATGATGGACACTTAGGTTGTTTCCATCTCTGGGCTATTGTAAATAGAGCTGCAATGAACATTTTGGTACATGACTCTTTTTGAATTATGGTTTTCTCAGGGTATATGCCCAGTAGTGGGATTGCTGGGTCATATGGTAGTTCTATTTGTAGCTTTTTAAGGAACCTCCATACTGTTCTCCACAGTGGCTGTATCAATTCACATTCCCACCAACAGTGTAAGAGGGTTCCCTTTTCTCCACACCCTCTCCAGCATTTATTGTTTCTAGATTTTTTGATGATAGCCATTCTGACTGGTGTGAGATGATATCTCATTGTAGTTTTGATTTGCATTTCTCTCATGATTAGTGATGTTGAGCATTCTCTCATGTGTTTGTTGGCACTCTGTATATCTTCTTTGGAGAAATGTCTATTTAGGTCTTCTGCCCATTTTTGGATTGGGTTGTTTGTTTTTTTGTTATTAAGCTGCATGAGCTGCTTATAAATTTTGGAGATCAATCCTTTGTCAGTTGCTTCATTTGCAAATATTTTCTCCCATTTTGAGGGTTGTCTTTTGGTCTTCTTTATGGTTTCCTTTGCTGCGCAAAAGCTTTTAAGTTTCATTAGGTCCCATTTGTTTACTCTTGTTTTTATTTCCATTACTCTAGGAGGTGGGTCAGAAAGAATCTTGCTGTGATTTATGTCATAGAGTGTTCTGCCTATGTTTTCCTCTAAGAGTTTGATAGTTTCTGGCCTTACATTTAGGTCTTTAATCCATTTTGAGCTTATTTTTGTGTATGGTGTTAGGGAGTGATCTAACTTCATACTTTTACATGTAGCTGTCCAGTTTTCCCAGCACCACTTATTGAATAGGCTGTCCTTTCTCCACGGTACATTTCTGCCTCCTTTGTCAAAGATAAGGTGACCATATGTGTGTGGGTTTATCTCTGGGCTTTCTATCCTGTTCCATTGATCTATCTTTCTGTTTTTGTGCCAGTACCATACCGTTTTGATAACTGTAGCTTTGTAGTATAGTCTGAAGTCTGGGAGCCTGATTCCTCCAGTTCCTTCTTTCGTTCTCAAGATTGCTTTGGCTATTCGGGGTCTTTTGTGTTTCCATACAAATTGCAAAATTTTTTGTTCTAGTTCTGTGAAAAATGCCAGTGGTAGTTTGATAGGGATTGCATTGAATCTATAGATTGCTTTCGGTAGTAGAGTCATTTTCACAATGTTGATTTTGTATCCTGCCACTTTACCAAATTCATTGATTAGCTCTAGTAGTTTTCTGGTAGCATCTTTAGGGTTCTCTATGTATAGGATCATGTCATCTGCAAACAGTGACAGCTTTACTTCTTCTTTTCCGATTTGGATTCCTTTTATTTCCTTTTCTTCTCTGATTGCTGTGGCTAAAACTTCCAAAACTATGTTGAATAAGAGTGGTGAGAGTGGGCAACCTTGTCTTGTTCCTGATCTTAGTGGAAATGCTTTCAGTTTTTCGCCATTGAGGATGATGTTTGCTGTGGGCTTGTCATATATGGCCTTTATTATGTTGAGGAAAGTTCCCTCTATGCCTACTTTCTGCAGGGTTTTTATCATAAATGGGTGTTGAATTTTGTCAAAAGCTTTCTCTGCATCTATTGAGATGATCATATGGTTTTTCTCCTTCAGTTTGTTAATATGGTTTATCACATTGATAGATTTGCGTATATTGAAGAATCCTTGCATTCCTGGAATAAACCCCACTTGATCATGGTGTATGATCCTTTTAATGTGCTGTTGGATTCTGTTTGCTAGTATTTTGTTGAGGATTTTTGCATCTATGTTCATCAGTGATATTGGTCTGTAGTTTTCTTTCTTTGTGACATCCTTGCCTGGTTTTGGTATCAAGGTGATGGTGGCCTCGTAGAAGGAGTTTGGGAGTGTTCCTCCCTCTGCTATATTTTGGAAGAGTTTGAGAAGGATAGGTGTTAGCTCTTCTCTAAATGTTTGATAGAATTCGCCTGTGAAGCCATCTGGTCCTGGGCTTTTCTTTGTTGGAAGATTTTTAATCACAGTTTCAATTTCAGTGCTTGTGATTGGTCTGTTCATATTTTATATTTCTTCCTGATTCAGTCTTGGCAGGTTGTGCATTTCTAAGAATTTGTCCATTTCTTCCAGATTGTCCATTTTATTGGCATAGAGTTGCTTGTAGTAATCTCTCATGATCTCTTTTATTTCTGCAGTGTCAGTTGTTACCTCTCCTTTTTCATTTCTAATTCTATTGATTTGAGTCTTCTCCCTTTTTTTCTTGATGAGTCTGGCTAGTGGTTTATCTATTTTGTTTATCTTCTCAAAGAACCAGCTTTTAGTTTTATTGATCTTTGCTATTGTTTCCTTCATTTCTTTTTCATTTATTTCTGATCTGATTTTTATGATTTCTTTCCTTCTGCTAGCTTTCGGGTTTTTTGGTTCTTCTTTCTCTAATTGCTTGAGGTGCAAGGTTAGGTTGTTTATTCGAGATGTTTCCTGCTTCTTAAGGTGGGCTTGTATTGCTATAAACTTCCCCCTTAGAACTGCTTTTGCTGCATCCCACAGGTTTTGGGTCGTTGTGTCTCCATTGTCATTTGTTTCTAGGTATTTTTGGATTTCCTCTTTGATTTCTTCAGTGATCACTTCATTATTAAGTAGTGTATTGTTTAGCCTCCATGTGTTTGTATTTTTTACAGATCTTTTCCTGTAATTGATATCTAGTCTCATGGCGTTGTGGTCAGAAAAGATACTTGATACAATTTCAATTTTCTTAAATTTACCAAGGCTTGATTTGTGACCCAAGATATGATCTATCCTGGAGAATGTTCCATGAGCACTTGAGAAAAATGTGTATTCTGTTGTTTTTGGATGGAATGTCCTATAAATATCAATTAACTCCATCTCGTTTAATGTATCATTTAAAGCTTGTGTTTCCTTATTTATTTTCATTTTGGATGATCTGTCCATTGGTGAAAGTGGGGTGTTAAAGTCCCCTACTATGAATGTGTTACTGTCAATTTCCCCTTTTATGGTTGTCAGTATTTGCCTTATGTATTGAGGTGCACCTATGTTGGGTGCATAAATATTTACAATTGTTATATCTTCCTCTTGGATCGATCCCTTGATCATTATGTAGTGTCCTTCTTTGTCTCTTCTAATAGTCTTTGTTTTAAAGTCTATTTTGTCTGATATGAGAATTGCTACTCCAGCTTTCTTTTGGTTTCCATTTGCATGAAATACCTTTTTCCATCCCCTTACTTTCAGTCTGTATGTGTCTCTAGGTCTGAAGTGGGTCTCTTGTAGACAGCAAATATATGGGTCTTGTTTTTGTATCCATTCAGCCAATCTGTGTCTTTTGGTGGGAGCATTTAGTCCATTTACATTTAAGGTAATTATCGATATGTGTGTTCCTATTCCCATTTTCTTAATTGTTTTGGGTTCGTTATTGTAGGTCCTTTCCTTCTTTTGTGTTTCTTGCCTAGAGAAGTTCCTTTAGCAGTTGTTGTAGAGCTGGTTTGGTGGTGCTGAACTCTCTCAGCTTTTGCTTGTCTGTAAAGGTTTTAATTTCTCCATCAAATCTGAATGAGATCCTTGCTGGGTAGAGTAATCTTGGTTGCAGGTTTTTCTCCTTCAACACTTTCAATATGTCCTGCCACTCCCTTCTGGCTTGCAGAGTTTCTGCTGAGAGATCAGCTGTTAACCTTATGGGGGTTCCCTTGTGTGTTATTTGTTGTTTTTCCCTTGCTGCTTTTAATATGTTTTCTTTGTATTTAATTTTTGACAATTTGATTAATATGTGTCTTGGCGTATTTCTCCTTGGATTTATCCTGTATGGGACTCTCTGTGCTTCCTGGACTTGATTAATGATTTCTTTTCCCATATTAGGGAAGTTTTCAACTATAATCTCTTCAAATATTTTCTCAGTCCCTTTCTTTTTCTCTTCTTCTTCTGGAACCCCTATAATTCGAATGTTGGTGCGTTTAATGTTGTCCCAGAGGTCTCTGAGACTGTCCTCAGTTCTTTTCATTCTTTTTTCTTTATTCTGCTCTGCAGTAGTCATTTCCACTATTTTATCTTCCAGGTCACTTATCCGTTCTTCTGCCTCAGTTATTCTGCTATTGATCCCATCTAGAGTACTTTTAATTTCATTTATTGTGTTGTTCATCGTTGCTTGCTTCATCTTTAGTTCTTCTAGGTCCTTGTTAACTGATTCTTGCAATTTGTCCATTCTATTGTCCATTCTATCTCCAAGATTTTGGATCAACCTTACTATCATTATTCTGAATTCTTTTTCAGGTAGACTGCCTATTTCCTCTTCATTTGTTAGGTCTGGTGGGTTTTTATCTTGCTCCTTCACCTGCTGTGTGTTTTTCTGTCTTTTCATTTTGCTTATCTTACTGTGTTTGGGGTCTCCTTTTTTGCAGGCTGAAGGTTCGTAGTTCCTGTTGTTTTTTGTGTCTGTCCCCAGTGGCTAAGGTTGGTTCAGTGGGTTGTGTAGGCTTCCTGGTGGAGGGTACTAGTGCCTGTGTTCTGGTGTATGAGGCTGGATCTTGTCTTTCTGGTGGGCAGGTCCACGTCTGGTGGTGTGTTTTGGGGTGTCTGTAGACTTACTATGATTTTGGGCAGCCTCTCTGCTAATGGGTGGGGTTATGTTCCTGTCTTGCTAGTTGTTTGGCATAGGATGTCCAGCACTGTAGCTTGCTGGTCGTTGAGTGAAGCTGGGTGCTGGCGTTGAGATGGAGATCTCTCGGAGATTTTTGCTGTTTGATATTATGTGCAGCTGGGAGGCCTCTTGTGGACCAGTGTCCTGAAGTTGGCTCTCCCACCTCAGAGGCACAGCACTGAGTCCTGGCTGCAGCACCAAGAGCCTTTCATCCACAGGGCTCCTTAATTTGGGATGATTCGTTGTATATTCAGGTATTCCACAGATGCAGGGTATATCAAGTTGATTGTGGAGCTTTAATCCGCTGCTTCTGAGGCTGCTGGGAGAGATTTCCCTTTCTCTTCTTTGTTCTGACAGTTCCCAGGGCCTCAGCTTTGGATTTGGCCCCGCCTGTGTGTGTAGGTCGCCGGAGGGCGTCTGTTCTTTGCTCAGACAGGACGAGGTTAAAGGAGCCGCTGATTCGGAGGCTCTGGCTCACCCAGGCCGGGGGGGTAGGGAGGGTCACGGAGTGCGGGGCGGGCCTGCAGCGGCAGAGGCCGGCGTGACGCTGCAGCCTGAGGCGCGCCGTGCGCTCTCCCGGGGAGCTGTCCCTGGATCCCCCATGTGTCTTTTTGAATTACGGTTTTCTCTGGGTATATGCCCAGTAGTGGGATTGCTGGATCATATGGTAATTCTATTTTTAGTTTTTTAAGGAACCTCCCTACTGTTCTCCATAGTGGCTGTATCAATTTACATTCCCACCAACAGTGCAGGAGGGTTCCCTTTTCTCCACACACTCTCCAGCATTTGTTGTTTGTAGATTTTCTGATGATGCCCATTCTAACTGGTGTGAGGTGATACCTCATTGTAGTTTTGATTTGCATTTCTCTAATAATTAGTGGTGTTGAGCAGCTTTTCATGTGCTTCTTGGCCATCTGTATGTCTTCTTTGGAGAAATGTCTATTTAGGTCTTCTGCCCATTCTTGGATTGGGTTGTTTGTTTTTTTAATATTGAGCTGCATGAGCTATTTATATATTTTGGAGATTAATCCTTTGTTGATTCATTTGCAAATATTTTCTCCCATTCTGAGGGTTGTCTTTTCATCTTCTTTATGGTTTCCTTTGCTGTGCAAAAGGTTTGAAGTTTCATTAGGTCCCATTTGTTTATTTTTGTTTTTATTTCCATTACTCTAGGAGGTGGGTCAAAAAAGATCTTGCTGTGATTTATGGCAAAGAGTGTTCTTCCAATGTTTTCCTCTAAGAGTTTTATAGTGTCTGGTCTTACAGTTAGGTCTTTAATCCATTTTGAGTTTATTTTTGTGTATAGTGTTAGGGAGTGTCCTACTTTCATTCTTTTACATGTAGCTGTCCAGTTTCCCAGCACCACTTATTGAAGAGACTGTCTTTTCTCCATTGTCTATCCTTGCTTCCTTTGTCATAGATCAGTTGACCATAGGTGCGTGGGTTTATCTCTGGGCTTTCTATCTTGTTCCATTGATCTATATTTCTGTTTTTGTGCCAGTACCATACTGTCTTGATTACTGTAGCTTTGTAGTATAATCTGAAGTCAGGGAGTCTGATTCCTCCAGCTCCATTTTTTTCCCTCAAGACTGCTTTGGCTATTCGGGGTCTTTTGTGTCTCCATGCAACTTTTAAGATTTTTTGTTCTAGTTCCATAAAAAATGCCACTGGTAATTTGATAGGGATTGTATTGAATCTGTAGATTGCTTTGGGTAGTGTAGTCATTTTAACAATATTGATTCTTCCAATCCAAGAACATGGTAGATCTCTCCATCTGTTTGTACCATCTTTAATTTCTTTCATCAGTGTCTTACAGTTTTCTGCATATAGGTCTTTTGTCTCCCTAGGTAGGTTTATTCCTAGGTATTTTATTCTTTTTGTTGCAGTGGTAAATGGGAGTGTTTCCTTAATTTCTCTTTCAGATTTTTCATCATTAGTGTATAGGAACGCAAGAGATTTCTGTGCATTAATTTTGTATTCTGCAACTTTACCAAATTCACTGATTAGCTCTTGTAGTTTTCTGGTGGCCTGTTTAGGATTCTCTATGTATAGCATCATGTCATTTGCAAACAGTGACAGTTTTACTTCTTCTTTTCCAATTTGTATTCCTTTTCTTTCTTTTTCTTCTCTGATTGCCGTGGCTAGGACTTCCAAAGCTATGTTGAATAATAGTGGTGAGAATGGACATCCTTGTCTCATTCCTGATCTTAGAGGAAATGCTTTCAGTTTTTCACCATTGAGAATGATGTTTGCTTTGGGTTTGTCGTATATGACCTTTATTATGTTGAGGTAGGTTCCCTCTATGCCCACTTTCTGGAGAGTTTTTATCATAAATGGGCGTTGAATTTTGTCAAAAGCTTTTTCTGCATCTATTGAGATGATCATATGGTTTTTATTTTTCAGTTTGTTAATATGGTGTATCACATTGATTGATTTGCATATATTGAAGAATCCTTGCATCCCGGGGATAAATCCCACTTGATCATGGTGTATGATCCTTTTAATGTGTTGTTGG
>NW_020837955.1:32049595-32052835 GCF_003676395.1 Aethalodelphis obliquidens | reverse complement strand
TCTAGAGTACTTTTAATTTCATTTATTGTGTTGTTCATCGTTGCTTGCTTCATCTTTAGTTCTTCTAGGTCCTTGTTAACTGATTCTTGCAATTTGTCCATTCTATTGTCCATTCTATCTCCAAGATTTTGGATCAACCTTACTATCATTATTCTGAATTCTTTTTCAGGTAGACTGCCTATTTCCTCTTCATTTGTTAGGTCTGGTGGGTTTTTATCTTGCTCCTTCACCTGCTGTGTGTTTTTCTGTCTTTTCATTTTGCTTATCTTACTGTGTTTGGGGTCTCCTTTTTTGCAGGCTGAAGGTTCGTAGTTCCTGTTGTTTTTTGTGTCTGTCCCCAGTGGCTAAGGTTGGTTCAGTGGGTTGTGTAGGCTTCCTGGTGGAGGGTACTAGTGCCTGTGTTCTGGTGTATGAGGCTGGATCTTGTCTTTCTGGTGGGCAGGTCCACGTCTGGTGGTGTGTTTTGGGGTGTCTGTAGACTTACTATGATTTTGGGCAGCCTCTCTGCTAATGGGTGGGGTTATGTTCCTGTCTTGCTAGTTGTTTGGCATAGGATGTCCAGCACTGTAGCTTGCTGGTCGTTGAGTGAAGCTGGGTGCTGGCGTTGAGATGGAGATCTCTCGGAGATTTTTGCTGTTTGATATTATGTGCAGCTGGGAGGCCTCTTGTGGACCAGTGTCCTGAAGTTGGCTCTCCCACCTCAGAGGCACAGCACTGAGTCCTGGCTGCAGCACCAAGAGCCTTTCATCCACAGGGCTCCTTAATTTGGGATGATTCGTTGTATATTCAGGTATTCCACAGATGCAGGGTATATCAAGTTGATTGTGGAGCTTTAATCCGCTGCTTCTGAGGCTGCTGGGAGAGATTTCCCTTTCTCTTCTTTGTTCTGACAGTTCCCAGGGCCTCAGCTTTGGATTTGGCCCCGCCTGTGTGTGTAGGTCGCCGGAGGGCGTCTGTTCTTTGCTCAGACAGGACGAGGTTAAAGGAGCCGCTGATTCGGAGGCTCTGGCTCACCCAGGCCTGGGGGTAGGGAGGGTCACGGAGTGCGGGGGCGGGCCTGCAGCGGCAGAGGCCGGCGTGACGCTGCAGCCTGAGGCGCGCCGTGCGCTCTCCCGGGGAGCCGTCCCTGGATCCCCCCATGTGTCTTTTTGAATTACGGTTTTCTCTGGGTATATGCCCAGTAGTGGGATTGCTGGATCATATGGTAATTCTATTTTTAGTTTTTTAAGGAACCTCCCTACTGTTCTCCATAGTGGCTGTATCAATTTACATTCCCACCAACAGTGCAGGAGGGTTCCCTTTTCTCCACACACTCTCCAGCATTTGTTGTTTGTAGATTTTCTGATGATGCCCATTCTAACTGGTGTGAGGTGATACCTCATTGTAGTTTTGATTTGCATTTCTCTAATAATTAGTGGTGTTGAGCAGCTTTTCATGTGCTTCTTGGCCATCTGTATGTCTTCTTTGGAGAAATGTCTATTTAGGTCTTCTGCCCATTCTTGGATTGGGTTGTTTGTTTTTTTAATATTGAGCTGCATGAGCTATTTATATATTTTGGAGATTAATTCTTTGTCTGTTGATTCATTTGCAAATATTTTCTCCCATTCTGAGGGTTGTCTTTTCATCTTCTTTATGGTTTCCTTTGCTGTGCAAAAGGTTTGAAGTTTCATTAGGTCCCATTTGTTTATTTTTGTTTTTATTTCCATTACTCTAGGAGGTGGGTCAAAAAAGATCTTGCTGTGATTTATGGCAAAGAGTGTTCTTCCAATGTTTTCCTCTAAGAGTTTTATAGTGTCTGGTCTTACAGTTAGGTCTTTAATCCATTTTGAGTTTATTTTTGTGTATAGTGTTAGGGAGTGTCCTACTTTCATTCTTTTACATGTAGCTGTCCAGTTTTCCCAGCACCACTTATTGAAGAGACTGTCTTTTCTCCATTGTCTATCCTTGCTTCCTTTGTCATAGATCAGTTGACCATAGGTGCGTGGGTTTATCTCTGGGCTTTCTATCTTGTTCCATTGATCTATATTTCTGTTTTTGTGCCAGTACCATACTGTCTTGATTACTGTAGCTTTGTAGTATAATCTGAAGTCAGGGAGTCTGATTCCTCCAGCTCCATTTTTTTCCCTCAAGACTGCTTTGGCTATTCGGGGTCTTTTGTGTCTCCATGCAACTTTTAAGATTTTTTGTTCTAGTTCCATAAAAAATGCCACTGGTAATTTGATAGGGATTGCATTGAATCTGTAGATTGCTTTGGGTAGTGTAGTCATTTTAACAATATTGATTCTTCCAATCCAAGAACATGGTAGATCTCTCCATCTGTTTGTACCATCTTTAATTTCTTTCATCAGTGTCTTACAGTTTTCTGCATATAGGTCTTTTGTCTCCCTAGGTAGGTTTATTCCTAGGTATTTTATTCTTTTTGTTGCAGTGGTAAATGGGAGTGTTTCCTTAATTTCTCTTTCAGATTTTTCATCATTAGTGTATAGGAACGCAAGAGATTTCTGTGCATTAATTTTGTATCCTGCAACTTTACCAAATTCACTGATTAGCTCTTGTAGTTTTCTGGTGGCCTGTTTAGGATTCTCTATGTATAGCATCATGTCATTTGCAAACAGTGACAGTTTTACTTCTTCTTTTCCAATTTGTATTCCTTTTCTTTCTTTTTCTTCTCTGATTGCCGTGGCTAGGACTTCCAAAGCTATGTTGAATAATAGTGGTGAGAATGGACATCCTTGTCTCATTCCTGATCTTAGAGGAAATGCTTTCAGTTTTTCACCATTGAGAATGATGTTTGCTTTGGGTTTGTCATATATGACCTTTATTATGTTGAGGTAGGTTCCCTCTATGCCCACTTTCTGGAGAGTTTTTATCATAAATGGGCGTTGAATTTTGTCAAAAGCTTTTTCTGCATCTATTGAGATGATCATATGGTTTTTATTTTTCAGTTTGTTAATATGGTGTATCACATTGATTGATTTGCATATATTGAAGAATCCTTGCATCCCGGGGATAAATCCCACTTGATCATGGTGTATGATCCTTTTAATGTGTTGTTGGATTCTGTTTGCTAGTATTTTGTTGAGGATTTTTGCATCTATATTCATGAGTGTTATTGGTCTTTAATTTTCTTTTTTTGTAGTATTTCTGTCTAGTTTTGGTATCAGGATGATGACTCATAGAACGTGTTTGGGAGTGTTCCTTCCTCTGCAATTTTTTTTTTTTTTTTTTTTTTTTTTTTTT
>NW_020837955.1:32037956-32049495 GCF_003676395.1 Aethalodelphis obliquidens | reverse complement strand
TTTTTTTTTTTTTTTTTTTTTTTTGCGGTACGCGGGCCTCTCACTGTCGTGGCCTCTCCCATTGCGGAGCACAGGCTCTGGACGCGCAGGCTCAGCGGCCATGGCTCACAGGCCCAGCCGCTCCACAGCACGTGGGATCTTCCCGGACCTGTGCACAAACCCGTATCCCCTGCATCGGCAGGCGGACTCTCAACCACTGCGCCACCAGGGAAGCCCTCTCTGCAATTTTTTGTAAGAGTTTGAGAAGGGTGGGTGTTAGCTCTTCTCTAAATGTTTGATAGAATTCATCTGTGAAGCCATCTGGTCCTGGACTTTTGTTTGTTGCAAGATTTTTAATCACAGTTTCAATTTCATTACTTGTGATTGGTCTGTTCATATTTTCTGTTTCTTCCTGGTTCAGTCTTGGAAGGTTATACCTTTCTAAGAATTCGTCCATTTCTTCCAGGTTGTCCATTTTATTGGCATAGAGTTGCTTGTAGTAGTCTCTTAGGATGCTTTGCACATCTGCGGTGTCTGTTGTAACTTCTCCTTTTTCATTTCTAATTTTATTGATTTGAGTCCTCTTCCCTCTTTTTCTTGATGAGTCTGGCTAATGGGTTATCAATTTTGTTTATCTTTTCAAAGAACCAGCTTTTAGTTTTATTGATCTTTGCTATTGTTTTCTTTGTTTCTATTTCATTTATTTCTGCTCTGATCTTTATGATTTCTTTCCTTCTGCTAACTTTGGGTTTTGTTTGTTCTTCTTTCTCTAGTTCCTTTAGGTGTAAGGTTAGATTGTTTATTTGAGATTTTTGTTGTTTCTTGAGGTAGGCTTGTATAGCTATAAACTTCCCTCTTAGAACTGCTTTTGCTGCATCCCATAGGTTTTGGATCGTCGTGTTTTCATTGTCATTTGTGTCTAGGTACTTTTTGATTTCCTCTTTGATTTCTTCAGTGTCTCTTGGTTATTTAGTAACGTATTGTTTAGCCTCTATGTGTTTGTGTTTTTTACGTTTTTTTCCCTGTAATTCATATTTCTAATCTCATAGCGTTGTGGTCAGAAAATATGCTTGATATGATTTCAGTTTTCTTAAATTTACTGAGGCTTGATTTGTGACCCAAGATGTGATCTATCCTGGAGAATGTTCTATGTGCACTTGAGAAGAGAGTGTAATCTGTTGTTTTTGGATGGACTGTCCTATAAATATCAATGAAATCTATTTAGTCTGTTGTGTCATTTAAAGCTTCTGTTTCCTTATTTATTTTCATTTTGGATGATCTGTCCAATGATGTAAGTGAGGTGTTAAAAGTCCCCCACTATTGTGTTAACTGTCGATTTCCTCTTTTATAGCTGTTAGCAGTTGCCTTATGTATTGAGGTGCTCCTATGTTGGGTGCATCTATATTTATAATTGTTATATCTTCTTCTTGGATTGATCCCTTGATCATTATGTAGTGTCCTTCCTTGTCTCTTGTAACATTCTTTATTTTAAAGTCTATTTTATCTGATATGAGTATTGCTACTCCAGCTTTCTTTTGATTTCTATTTGCATGGAATATCTTTTTCCATCCCCTCACTTTCAGTCTGTATGTGTCCCTAGGTCTGAAGTGGGTCTCTTGTAGACAGCATATAGATGGGTCTTGTTTTTGTATACATTCAGCAAACCTGTGTCTTTTGGTTGGAAAATTTAATCCATTCACGTTTAAGGTAATTATTTATATGTATGTTCCTATCACCATTTTCTTAATTGGTTTGGGTTTGTTTTTGTAGGTCCTTTTCTTCTCTTGTGTTTCCCACTTAGAGAAGTTCCTTTAGCATTTGTTGTAGAGCTGGTTTGGTGGTGCTGAATTCTCTTAGCGTTTGCTTGTCTGTAAAGCTTTTGATGTCTCCATTGAATCTGAATGAGATGCTTGCCAGGTAGAGTAATCTTGGTTGTAGTTTCTTCCCTTTCATCACTTTGAGTATATCATGCCAGTCCCTTCTGGCTTGTAGAGTTTCTGCTGAGAAATCAGCTGTTAACCTTATGGGAGTTCCGTTGTATGTTATTTGTCATTTTTCCCTTGCTGCTTTCAGTAATTTTTCTTTGTCTTTAATTTTTGCTAATTTGATTACTATGTGTCTTGGCGTGTGTCTCCTTGGGTTTATCCTGTATGGGACTCGCTGAGCTTCCTGGACTTGAGTGGCTATTTCCTTTCCCAGGTTAGGGAAGTTTTCAACTATAATCTCTTCAAATATTTTCTCTGGTCCTTTCTCTCTCTCTCTTCTCCTTCTGGGACCCCTATAATGCAAATGGCATTTAATGTTGTCCCGGCGGTCTCTTAGGCTGTCTTCATTTCTTCATTCTTTTTTCTTTATTCTGTTCTGCAGCAGTGAATTCCACCATTCTGTCTTCCAGGTCACTTATCCGTTCTTCTGCCTCAGTTATTCTGCTGTTGATTCCTTCTAGTGTAGTTTTCATTTCAGTTATTGTATTGCTCATCTCTGTTTGTTTGTTCTTTAATTCTAGGTCTTCATTAAACATTTCTGGTATCGCCTCGATCTTGCCTCCATTCTTTTTCCGAGGTCCTGGATCATCTTCACTATCATTATTCTGAATTCTTTTTCTGGAAGGTTGCCTATCTCTACTTCATTTAGTTGTTTTTCAGGGGTTTTATCTTGTTCCTTCATCTGTTACATAGCCCTCTGCCTTTTCATCTTGTCTGTGTTTCTGTGAATGTGGTTTTTGTTTCACAGGCTGCAGGATTGCAGTTCTTCTTGCTTCTGCTCAGAAATCAATTTTTGAAGTTAATTTAGTTTACCTTTTTAGTTACAAAAGGAAGATATATACCTTGTAAACATACAAACAATTCTCAAATGTGTAAATTAAAAATTGAACATTTCTTCCTTACTTCTGTTCACACTTGTCCAATTAAAAACCAAAACCAGTACTTCCCTGGTGGTGCAGTGGTTAAGAATCTGCCTGCCAATGCAGGGGACAGAGGTTTGAGCCCTGGTCTGGGAAGATCCCACATGCTGCGGAGCAACTAAGCCCGTGTGCCACAACTACTGAGCCCACGTGTCACAACTACTGAGCCCACGTGCCACAACTAACAAAGCCTCCACGCCTAGAGCCCGTGTTCTGCAACAAGAAGCCTCCGCAATGAGAAGCCTGCACACCACAACGAAGAGTAGCCCCCACTTGCCACAGCTGGAGAAAGCCCGCGGGCAGCAACCAAGACCCAACGCAGCCATAAATAAATGAATAAAAAAATAAAAAATAAACCCTGAAATCAAAAACGTGATCCCTCCACAAGGAAGAAACAACGAGTTGTCTTCCTAGCTATGTTAAGTTTTTGTATTTCCTCAACATAATTTCAATTTTTGATGACTTCCCTGTACTTTTTGAGTATATAATTTTTTCTATTTAGTGTAGTTTTTCTTTTCTCTGTTTAATGGTGTGGATACCTTTTTCAACATGTAGTCCCAATATACTGTGAAACTATTATGTAATTCGTGTTGTTTTCAGACAACTCAGATGATGATATTTTAATGTCATTTTGGAAAAAATGAATTATATATTAATAACACAGCATTTTCTTCTCATTCTTTGAAAAGATTTAGGAGAATTTCTCTGAAATTCTGATACCAATGATGTTATTTGTCTGGTAAGGGACCAACTTAATAACTCTAACCAACAAGTTCTTACCGTAGCTAAAAACCAAATTCATTAGTGTTTGGTAACTGAATTTTCTTTAAATACATCTTAGAAAAAGCATTATTTAGTGTTTTATTTTAGTATCTTAAAGTCTATAAAAGGTAGTCTAATGACTAATATTTTTCAAGTTACCATTATTATTGAAAGGAATTTCTTTTCTGTATGTTCTTTTCATCTTATATTGTAATTTAGGGATTGTTACAGGGTTTTGCAAAAGAAATTCATGTTGTTAGCATCCCTAAGACATATCTTTATTCTTTTCTCTCCAGAATAATAGAGTTAAGATAATTTATAATCATGTAAAGTTAAGCAAGTTTTCCTAGTGTTACACAGAAAAGGAGATCTGTCCCTTTTCCCAAGAGAGAACCAGAGTACAGAGAAGCAGTGCAGGGAGAGTAATAAAGCACCCTTGGCATTGATGGTCACCTGTGCCCTGCATTGTCTTAGTGCTGAGCTCCCACCTCTGTCCTGGTCAACCTTGCTGACCGCTTCCTCTCTGTTTGCTCCTGGCCTCTGAGCTCTCTTGGCAAAAGGCCTCACTTGTTGGGAAGCCAGAGAATGTCACTTACGTCAGCTGCTTTTTGCTGGCCTTTCATGTTGACTCTGAGATATTTTCTAAGATACCAGCAAGGGACCCCAACCAGTTAAGTTTTAAGAGGGAAAAATGTATTAAAAATAATTTTTTTAAATAATAGTAACCTGAAATAAGTCATTTCAATTAAACCACTGATCTCAAGTTTAAGATACTATGATGTAATACTGATTACTCTTCCCTAGCGTGTGGACACCTCCCGTCTCACTTTTCTCCAGCCTGGCACTTGTGCGCGCGCACACATTCATTCATGCTCTATCTATACCTGTTCTTACAGAGAAATGAGGTGTTAGATGGAGGAAGAATGTAAATTTCACTTGAAAATGTTGTTGCTCTACTGTAAGATAAGCCTGATATCAGAATTTGAAAAACATTTCATGCTTGGAATCACCCATTGGCTGACTTGTGTAGGGTATTAAGGAAAAGAAATAATGGGTGAATAGAAAATAATTTTGCCTTCAATATGTAAAGTTGTCAAGATTAAGTTAATAATATATGTAAATTGTTTTATAAAATGCTCAGTAAATATTAATATACCTTTTTCCTTCTCCTCTTTACCCTCTTACTGTTAACTACTTTCGTCACTGGGGAAAGACTAATTTAAGACAGAATCTTAGGTCTAGTAGATGGCAGAGGATGGAGATTAGCCAGATGGTTGAGAGCGTGGGCTTATAAATCAGACAGATCTGGGTTTAAATCCTGATTTTGCTACTCACTTGTGTCTTTGAGAAAGCTGCTTAACCCCTCGGGGCCTCAATTACCTTATTAGTAAAAGTGGGGTAATAATAGTGTCTACTTGACAGTGGTGTTCTAAGGATTAGATGATAAAATGTATGTAAAATGATTGCCACTGTATCTATCCCATAGTGTTTAGTACATTTTAGCTTTTCATTGCAGATACGTTCGATTCATAGGATTGATGTAAGGATTAAAATAATGTGTATAAAATATTTAGTAGAGTACTTGGCTTAAGTTCTTGATAAATATTAGCTGCTACTGTTAGTATTAATGTACTTTAAAGCAATAATAAATTATTAAAAACTGCAGTGTAGGACTAAACTATTGTATATATACTGTGCTGAGGCAAGGGTAAAAGTTCTAAAGATTATATAAAAGTTATGAATGAAATCCTAGCAATCATTACTTCTAAAATCATTATACTATAATTCAGAAATTGCCTTTAACTTTTTAATAAAAACTCCACATACTTTTCCTTTTGTTCCAGTTTCAGTTGAGGAGATGTGTGAAAATGATTGGTATATACATTTTTATAATTAACTTTTGCAGATGTTTATTGAACAAAACAAGCTAAAGAGACAAAGCCACCTTCTGCTACAGAACTCTGCTCCTGACCAGCAGCTTTTGAAAGCTTTAGATGAAAATGCAAAACTTATACAGCTCCTTGAAGAAGAGAGAATTGAGCATCAACAAAAGGTACCAGATTTCTCCTGGAGTTTTAATACACACACATACTTAAATTGAGAAGAGTCAGTCCAGTAGCTCATAGTTCCATGTTTTGCCTAAGTGACTAAGTCTTTCCAGTCTTTTCACCTTTTAGAAAAAATAACTACCAAATGAATTTAATTTATAGTATCCAACTAAAATTTATGCACTGCTGTAGGCTTTATAATGATCTTTAAACTGTCCAAAGGGTTAGTAGAAGCGAGAGAAAGAGATACAACTCAAAAAGAGCTTGGATAATGCAGTTTGGAAATCTGCATTTCCAAGTTGAGTTGATTGTGTTTTGGGAGACTGCATACACTAGGAGAGTGTATTGTGTAGTGGTCTCAAAGAGCTTGTTGGAGGGCATAGGTTTTATTCAAAGAGGGAGGAAAAGTCCATGTTAGTAGTAATTATTTGCTTAGGGAAAATTTGTGATTTTGTAAACTTGCACAGATCTATGTTTAAAGACTTAAGTGGTTATTTCAATTTGTATGAGTAGAGCTATTCCAGCTGACACAGCCTACCTGTATGTGCTAGGCAGAAAGGATAGTCACCGTGGTGGGTGAGAAAGAGAGGCAGAGAGGAGGAGAGGCGAAGAGGTGGAACAAAGCCTTTCAAATTAAAGAAACCACTTGAGAAAAATTACATCAGTGTTTATACTACTTACAGTGTACCTAGTTTGTGAAGGAAAGGCTGTTAGCTGCCATTTGTTACCACCTGTCGAAGTCTCTTTCAGCAACAATATTGACATTTAATCCTTGGAAGTTCCTGGAGTTTTTAACCAAGATGGTTGTGAGGTAGAGTTAATTTTTTTTTCTTCCATAAGAAATGTTGGCGTATAGGTAGAGAACCTCTAGATGAATACGTGGTAACTGTGCTTGCCCCTGGGAAAGAGGCCTGGGGAGTAAGATGGAAGGGAAATAATTTTTTTTGTCCCCATATGCAGGAATTACCTTTTTTTTTTTTTTTTGCGGTACGTGGGCCTCTCACTGTTGTGGCCTCTCCCGTTGCGGAGCACAGGCTCCGGATGCACAGGCTCAGCAGCCATGGCTCACAGGCCGAGCCCCTCTGCGGCATGTGGGATCTTCCCGGACCGGGGCACGAACCCATGTCCCCTGCATCGGCAGGCGGACTGTCAACCACTGCGCCACCAGGGAAGCCCAGGAATTACCTTTTCAAATGAAGGGAATGAAAGAAGGTTTATTTTTATTTAGCTTATGTTAGAAATTTTGGTTCTGAAAAGTTCTACTACTGTAGTTAACTCATTTAGTAAATAATGCGTGCAAATTGTATTGAGGATGGGACTAAATTGTTGTGTATGTTCCTTGTTGGGGTAGTGGGAAAGGTACTGAAGATTAGGTAAAAGTTACAAATGAACTTACAGCAGTCAGTACTTCTAAACGTATTATACTATACTATACAATTATTCTGGATAATCTTTCAGGTATGTGGTTGAAAATATTTCTTACCTGTCTATAAGTTCCCTTGCAGATTCAGCAATCTTTAAAACACAGCTGTGTTGTTTTTATGATTAAAATAAAACAAAATTTTAAAATACAGAAAAAGCTAAAGCAGAAAATTAAGATTAGTTAAAAATCCCATATTTTGGTGCATATCCAAAGTTTATGTAAATTGTAGTTTTATGAATATAGGTTAAACGGAATCATGCCAAGCATATGGTTCTATAGCCTGATTTTTTTCATTTGGTAATATATATTTCCATGTCAGTGTATAGTGAGGTTATGTGATTTTTAAATGGTTGCATAGTATTTCATTTAACGAACATAACTATAATTTATTAAATCAGTAATATTGGTGGACATTTAGGTTATTTCCAAGTTTTCCCTGTTATAAAGAACATTCTAGTTAATGTATTTGAACACTTGTCTTACTATTTCACAAATTCTAAAAGTAGTATTACTGAATCAAGGGTCTTTTCTTCCTTATATTTTTTTAAGGTTTTTTATATTTGTTACCAAGTTGTCCCACCAAATTTTTAATATTGCCTGAGTTTTTCTTTTGAAAATGGGCACAAAGGCGTTAATCTGTTTTAAATGAATTTGTCACTTAAATTAAATGAATATTTTACTTTTTCTAGTCACCTTTAAAAATTAAATTATCTGGGACATAAGTCTTCAATAAATTTATATTGAATTACATTGCTGATAGTGATCTTAAGTATTATCTGTATCCTAGGATTTGTGTGGTTTTTAAGATGAATTGTAATCTCTTTGCTATGAAGTGCAAAGTAAAAGGGAAACATTTATTTTTCCCCTTATTTTCCTTGACAGAGGAAAAACTGTCACCACATAAAAGTCTGTTTATAACTTATAGGTCAAAAAATTAGAAGAGCAGCTACAAAATGAAACTCTCCGCAAAGAGATGCACAACCTCAAACAGCAACTGGAGCTTCTAGAAGAAGATAAAAAAGAATTGGAATTGAAATATCAGAATTCTGAGGAGAAAGCTAGAAATTTAAAGCATTCCGGTAAAAGCACTGAGTAGCCTATTATGTCTTATTATTACTATGTGAATCTCTCATGACCAGTACATTTACTAAATGCTATAGAAAAATACCAAGATTTGTTTTAAATTTCTTCATTTCTGACTATTGTAATTCATTAGAACGGTCGCTGTAATCATGTGATTCACAAATATTTAGACTTCTGTTTTGGACTCACAGCCTTTATGAGCATCACATACAGAATTAAGAGAGAGATATCATTAATGTGGGGAGACCAAAACTTCAGCATTTCTCAGGGCTTCAGAGATGAGTGTTCGTTAAATACTTATTTTATTCATTTTAGGGTGCATTTTTAAAAAGAATTAAACTTTTTAGGTTTATACTACCTACATTTTCAATGTCTAATTATGCACATGAAATAATACTTTCAGTATCACACCTAACGATAAAATGGGCAACAATATATATATTAAATGGAAAAACTTTTAAAACACCAGGAGTTACTTAAACGATTTATTCATTCAGTTCTAGAAGGCTTAACAAGAATGTGTGAGTTGGATTACTACACAGGGATAAGTAATAAGTTTCTGTTGGAAAGTAGGTAATTTAAGGGGGCAGGTTGTTCCCTTTATAACAGCTTCAATATTCACTTCAGATATTTTTGGTTAATTTTATACTAGAATTTTGAAATCAGTACAGAAAAATCAAGTAGGCTTTTTCCTTTAAAAAATATTCAATGCTTTCTAATCCACAATGAAAGTGAATTACAATTTATTTTTTGAAATTGATCTAAAATTAAGAAGTAGTCCATTCTTTTTAGTTATTGTCTGCTGTGTGTGTACCCAGCCATACCCTGTATCCTAGGGTGCTATAAAAAATGTAGAAGAAAAGAAACCATGCCTTTTGTCCATGAGGATCTCAAACTCCCTTTAGAGAAACAGATACATGCATATGAAATAACTAGAGGATTCTTGGTGTCAGGGAGCCTGGCCCCCACTGCTTATTTAAGTGTTGACGGTAAAAACAAATGCACAAATCATTAGGGTAGTCAGTCATGGAAAGTAGAGTGACTGCGCAGAGGGAGAGCTATTCCTGAGTGCAGTACCTGTAGCCCATTAGAGCCCGATTAGAGGCATTCACATCTGTGATATAAATTCAAATTGAGTTTCTTGAAGTCAGGAACTGTGTCATGAGCAGCACTGAGCATAGGCTCTTTCACATTGTTGGAGCTTAGTAAGAACTTGTTTCATTAATGGCTTGAATGAATAAATTATATTTCCAGAATGCTCTTCCAAAGAGCAAAAAGTTTCTGAGTTAAACACTTGAGAGTCTGAGTCTGGTTAAAATCAAGAACTCTAGGATTTGCAGTTTTTGAAGGAGATTAAGTGGAGGAGGAAAGTATGCTATTAAAATTCATTACTAAATGTCATCTTTAAAATTAATTCTTGGTCTGTATACTTTAAAAGTCAAGTATTAACAATTTCTTAGTGTTTGAGTAGTAAATTCTATTGTTAACAAATATTTCTTCAGCCTACTCTCAATCCTTACTTCCCACCCATCCAGCCATTGTCTTGATTTATTTTTTCTTTTCCATAGTTTGTATATATAGCAAAAAGATGGTAAATTTTTTGTAACATATATAAGGCCTCTCTTACTGATGATAAAAAGTTTAAAGGGTTCTGCAGTTTCATACTGAAATTTCTAACTTTGCTTTAATAAAAGAACTTGATTTTGAGAGTGGTTGTTTTTTCCTTTACATGTATATAAGGTGTTAAGTTGCTTATTTCAGCTCTTTTCTGAATGCTTGCTCTCTGTGCAGTCGATGAACTCCAGAAACGGGTGAACCAGTCTGAGAATTCGGTACCTCCCCCACCTCCTCCTCCACCACCGCTTCCTCCTCCCCCTCCAAATCCTATCCGGTAAGCACGTCCAGGAAGACTGCTTTGCATCAAATGTTAGTCCTTGTCAGAGAAACTGAAGTTTATGCTATTGGTACCCTTTTTAAGCAATACGGGCTTAGATGCATCATTTTGAGGGGCGTGGTGGTAAAAAGTATGAAAGATATCAGCAGGTGTTTCAGAGAATTTTCTGAAGGCCAGTATATCATTCCTTTCTTGTAACATATAAAGACATCTTGTGGCCTACAGTGTTCTTCTGTTGTAGGTGTTTAGATTTCATGTGGATGTTCCAAACCAAGGAGCTAGACATCTAAAAAAATTTTTTTGATACTTCAGTTTTAAAACTTCAGTCCATATCATTAGGATTTCCTTTAACTGGAAGATCAAGGAATTTTGAGCTTCTCCAGAACGTTTTCATGTTTTTCTCTCACTAACTTGAATTTGAAAAGCTATGCTTTGTTCAGTTATTTTAAAAATAAAAGTACTGAACTAACAGAAACCTAACAGATCTACTTTAAGCCACTGAAGTAGTTAAGGCAAAATAATTTTTACACGTGATCGATCCAAGAGTCAATTGAAAGAATTTCAGGTATTTTAAATTCTTTCTGTCCTGAGTAGCTAAATCTGTAAGAGGTATTCTGAATTTGACATTTATAATAGGAAATTCATCACTTTGATTTTTTTCTAAGGTCTAGAATTTTGAGCTTGATAAGAAAGGTCACTTCTGTCTGTGAGGAGGGATAACTATTAAAAAATGATTATAATCTTGCTGTTGGCCTTTAATTTTTAGTCTCTGAAACCTTGAGAGCCCTTAGAATTAAAAGTAAAGTATAACAAATAGAATATTTTCTCAAAAAGCATCCTACAGTCACACTGAGAAATGAAAGTAGGACTCAGACTATGTATATCTAAAGCATGAACTCTTATAAGGCCCATTAAAGAAAATTTTCATTGAATAACATGAATGATTTTTATTTTAAGATGAATTTAAGTAGTATGAAATACAATTTCTCAGTAGAAAGAGATTTTTATTTTTTGATAAGGAGTACTTTCTTGTCAAAAAAGTATATTTGCATTTGTATTGAGTTTCAATGGACTTTGAATCCACTAATCAAGGTTTTCCAACTTTGTTCCTGAGCTGTTTGTTTTACCCTGAAGTAGATCATGGATAGAAGTGGAAGTGGAAGAAAAAGACTAGAGCCTGTGGCTTCTTTAAGTGGCTTTATTGCTTTCCCCTCCTCTTCCTGCTCATTTGACTTAGAGGACAGATGGGAGAGAGTTAAGAGAGGAAAAAGGCATATCTTGGTCATTTTGTAGTAATGGAGTGAAAGGACAGGTCCTGGCCAGGTGTGGCTCATGGGGAAAGGGTAGGGTATATTAGTGTGTTAGTCAGGGTTCTCCAGAGAAACAGAACCAATAGGCTGTGTGTGTGTGTGTGTGTGTGTGTGTGTGTGTGTGTGTGTGTGTGT